>NC_134891.1:17890697-17920697 GCF_041734735.1 Babylonia areolata
CGTGGAAGCTGCGATACGTAGCCTAGAAATGAGTGTGTGGAGGGAGGCAGAGGGGGTGCAGGGTAATTGTGTGTGTGTGTGTGTGTGTGTGTGTGTGTGTTGGGGCTCATGTACGTTTATGTGTATTTGACTGTGCTTTCATATCTGTGAAACTGCATGTTTGGTGCATATCTGTTATGCATATGTGGGTGTATGTGTGAATGTGTGTCTCCATGTTTTACATTTATTTGCTTATTTATCATCATTGTTGTCTTATTTATTTATTTATTTATTTCATTTTATTTTATTATTATTATTATTATTATTATTATTATTATTATTATTATTATCATTATTATTATAATTGACTTCATCAAGTTTTTGCGCCTTATACATATTATTATTAGTAGTAGTAGTTCTTTTTTTTTAATGTATTTATCTATTATTTATTCACCCTTTTTTTTCCCAAGGCCTGACTAAGCGCGTTGGGTTACGCTGCTGGTCAGGCATCTGCTTGGCAGATGTGGTGTAGCGTATATGGATTTGTCCGAACGCAGTGACGCCTCCTTGAGCTACTGAAAACTGAAACTGTACTCGGTCTGGGAAGATTGAAATGGCGGAAGGTCAGGATTTTATCCCAAGCCCTGGGCACAGTGGACATGAAATCACTGCTGCTACAGTCGTGAAAGGCCAGGAGACGTTTAACTCACTCAGTACGGCCAGTCCTCTCTTCTCCTCTACACAGACCCATCGGATGTCCAGTGGGTGTCTGAATGACCCAAACTTTAGCTTCCGTCGTCAGAATTGTGGTATTCTTTGTCAACATTCACCTCTTCAGTGTAAGAGCCTTCCGCTTGCAATATTTTGATGATGGTAATTGGGATGAAACACTGTTAACGTCGTCTCTTTCGCCGTTCGTATGGAGAGAGTTAATCTTCTTCTTTTTTTCTTCTTCTTTTTTTTTAAATATTTTTTTTAAGTGTGTTCTGCAATGTCCAGCCTGCATATGTCAGTCCAATGACTACAAGTGACGTATGATAAAACAGGAGTATAGCAGTATAAAATGCAAACATAATGAAACGAGAATGAGAAGTAGAAACGACACCTTTGCCTATCCTCAAAAGAACAAAACTATGAACTATGAACGGTGTAGATCGTGATAGATTACACAATTGGTTTCTAAATTTACTGACATTGTCATCTGGACACAATATGATTTTGGAAAATGGGTGATCTGCGTTGTACTTTTGTTTAAAGTTTCTCTGGACCGCTTGTGAGATCAGTGATCAAGTGATTTTAATCCCTGAATCTTGAAACTGAATGTTTATTTGAGGAAAATTTCGATTGGCAGGCAAGGCTTTAAGTGAGGAGTACTGGAACATCGAAATAACTTAGAGACAAGTGATTATGAAAAAAAAAATTGAAAAAAAAAAGAAAAAAAAAAGCCCAGCAACATTGATTTATGCGGTAGTGTTCACTAAATTTCGGGCCATATTTTCGGCTCCATCTCTTTCTTTTTCCTATCACATCATCTGCACATGGTTCAGTGGCATTACTCCCACGCTGCTCATTCCGAGTCCTCCACTCCCAGGTTCGTCCGTCGCAGTCCCAGCGTCGGCAGTCCACAGTGAACCATCGATGTGAGGTCAGTCACCACGAGGCTGTCCTGCTGCCGAGTCACTTTAGTTGTGCTCAGCAGTTCCTGTCCTGATTGAACATACACAGAGCACCACCTACTAAGCCCCCAAATGATGACAATAATCGCGGAGCCACAAAGAGTGAGAGTCCCCCCTCTGAATTGAGACCACCACCACGTCCTTCCAACGACAGTACCCCATGAGTCTGCCAATGCCGAAGACTTTTGCAGGACTCACCCCAAGCATGGAGGGAAAGGGGGTCGAACTGAGGTCACCATGAGAGAAGGGCAAGAAAGACCACAGAATATGGGACAATTGTAATTTGGATCGAAAATTATTACAAGCTGACAATTTCAATCAAACTTTCTTTTTCTTTACCATTATCAGCAATGTATGTTGTGGTGTCTTCTTTAGTATTGGGCGATACAACGCAGCACTCAAGCACGAGTGAATCATCTTTGTCATTTTCAGGAAAGAAGTAACAGGAAGTGAGGCTCGCTGGCTTCCGGAGGGGCCGATTGTGTGTCGTTGCAGCTGTAACAACAGTTAACTGTGCATTGCAGCTGAAAGAGAAACTATACCAATTATAGATCAGGGAATTTTTAAAGCGATATGTCAACAGTGGGAACCTCATGATTCATTGTTGTTTCATAGTCTGAACTAGCACTTTGTGTAACCAGCCTCTGTCTCCGGTTGTGGGCGGCTCGGCGTGGGTGGCAGTATGACTTGGCTTTCCAAAACTCCAGTAGTAGGAGGAGGTGGTGGTTAGCGTCAAGGACGGAGGAGGGCGATGAGGGAGGGAGGTCAGGAGGATGGTAGGGATGAGTTCCCCGATCCAGCAGGTGTTGGTTCCTGTTCACGGTGTGTGGGGCAACAACAATGTTCCTGGGTACAGGATGACATGCCGCTTTCTCTGCATGTCTCTGCATCTCTATGTCTGTCTTTCTCTTTGTCTCCGTCTCTGTGTTTTTCTCTGTCAATCTCTCTGTGTTTCCCTCCACTCTCTCTCTCTCTACCTATCTTTCTAGAAATGGCCTAGAGGTAACGCGTCCGCCTAGGAAGCGAGAGAATCTGAGCGCACTGGTTCGAATCACGGTACAGTCGCCAATATATTCTCTCCCTCCACAGACCTTGAGTGGTGGTCTGGACGCTAGTCATTCGAATAAGACGATAAACCGAGATCCCGTGTGCAGCATGGAATTAGCGCACGTAAAAGAACCCACGGCAACAAAAGGGTTGTCCCTGGCAAAATTCTGTAGAAAAATCCACTTCGATAGGAAAAACAAATACATCTGCACGCAGGAAAAAATACAAAAAAATGTGTGGCGTTCTCAATGTAGCGACGCGCTCTCCGTGGGGAGAGCAGCCCGAATTTCACACGGAGAAATTGTTGTGACAAAAAAGAGAAATGCAAATACTATTTATCCGTAATTTTTCTGGTTATTTTCAATTCATCTTTTCCTTTATGCCCCGAGGGCTGGATGGAAAGAAGTATACATGCTTATTCCACTTCCCTCATTAAACAAATTCGTAACCGTTACCGTTACCCCTCTCTCTCTCTCTCTCTCTCTCTCTCTCTCTCTCTCTCTCTCTCTCTCTCTCTCTCTCATACGACAGATCTCATAAATGACGGAATGCTAACCACACCACACCCATATACATACACGCTCTCGTTCACTCTCTCCCAGACAGTAAGTGACATTACTGAAAAGGCGCAATGACTATGTAAATCCAATCAAGGAAACTAAACAGGATTCTGAATATGGATGGGCCTTTTTTTTCCTGCGAAGTCTTCCGCGTGGCAGTTATGATCATAATCGTACCATGCGGGCCCGAGGTGAGACTGGCAGGACAGGTGGCTAAAACCAACGACAGACAGACACAGACAAACGTGTGTGTGTGTGTGTGTGTGTGTGTGTGTGTGTGTGTGTGTGTGTGTGTGCATGAACCAATCAAATCTACTTTTCATGATAAAATAGCATGCACAAAACTCACAACATAATGTGGATGGCTTTAAAAGAGAGAACTGAGTAAAAAAAAAAAAAAAAAAAAAAAAAAAAAGGGATAACAAATGCATATGCACATATTCGTGTTTGTGAAGAATACACACATACACCCACACACAATACATCTTCTTAAGCACGCGCACACGTACATAGCACATTATATACATACATGCCCGCAAATATGCAGACATTCAAACTTTCGTGCATACTCGTACCTGCAGGTGGTCAAAGGGGTGAATTTGAGAAATGCATACGCAGGTTGTTTTTATAATTTTGTGTGGAGCCCACTGTGTGTTCATATGAAACACAAAATTCTTTCGATTGTTGATTTATCCTGTTACAACAGTACGTAACGGCGATTACATGTACCAGTCACATATGTTAAAAAGGCATGGCTACTACACATGCTAGTATTGATGGCGACTGCAGATACCGATGACAACTAAATGTTTCAACAAGTATGTCCACTGCATAGACCAGTAACAGCCGACATTAATTGTTTCATCATATGCCTCTTACTGTGTCAATCTGGCAAAAAGGGCAGCAACGCAGAACCACCATTAACGCCTTTTTTAGACCAGTCTCTGACTGGTACCTCATGTATGCTTCAGGATATTGATCGCGACTGACCTGCGCCAGGTGTTCTCTGGCCTTCCTCTCTTGCGTCTACCTTCTGGTGTCCAGTGAGTGGCTGACCGTGTGATATGATCTTGCTCTGTTCGCTTTACGTGTCCAGTCCATTTTCAATGCCTTATATGATGATGGTCTCCATGTTTTCTTGGTTGCACAAAGCGAGTAGTTGTTGATTGGAGATGGTATTGGGCCAGGAGATTTGCAGGATTCTTCAGGTAGTTTTTGATTCAGTGATTGATTGATATGGATACTTATATAGCGCCTATCCTCGGTCGGAGACCAAGCTCTAAGCGCTTTACATACATGGGGTCATTTGCACAACAGGCTGCCTACCTGGGTAGAGCCGACTGACGGCTGCCACTTGGCGCTCATCATTCGTTTCCTGTGTCATTCAATCAGATTTCAGGCGCACACACATACACACTCAGACAGACATGTAACATTTTACGTGTGGAAGTTTGACAACTTTGTAAGATCACTGTCAGCATTTTGAGCCATTGAGGATTGTTATGAAGACATAACTTTGCTGCATTCTCAGCTAGGTGTTGGTGCTCTACAGAAACAAGTAACAACTGTCACAGCATTAATGGCTACTCTGTATGTATGTAACAACTAACCGTCACAACATCTATGACTTCTGCGTGTAACAACGAACTGTTACAAAATTAAGTTGCAACTGCATATACCAACAAAAGCTCTTCTTCTTCTTTTTTTTTCTTCTTTCTTCTTCTTCTTTCTCAGCTTTGTGAAGAGTCATCGGGGTGCCGCACAGAACTGTTCACCAGATTCATCCAGGTCTGTCTGTTGTTGGCAAAGTCTGGGTCCCTGCTAAGGGGTGAGGTCGGAGCTGTTCACCAGATTCATCCAGGTCTGTCTGTTGTTGGCAAAGTCTGGGTCCCTGCTAAGGGGTGAGGTCGGAGCTGTTCACCAGATTCATCCAGGTCTATCTGTTGTTGGCAAAGTCTGGGTCCCTGCTAAGGGGTGAGGTCGGAGCTGTTCACCAGATTCATCCAGGTCTGTCTGTTGTTGGCAAAGTCTGGGTCCCTGCTAAGGGGTGAGGTCGGAACTGTTCACCAGATTCATCCAGGTCTGTCTGTTGTTGGCAAAGTCTGGGTCCCTGCTAAGGGGTGAGGTCGGAGCTGTTCACCAGATTCATCCAGGTCTGTCTGTTGTTGGCAAAGTCTGGGTCCCTGCTAAGGGGTGAGGTCGGAACTGTTCACCAGATTCATCCAGGTCTGTCTGTTGTTGGCAAAGTCTGGGTCCCTGCTAAGGGGTGAGGTCGGAGCTGTTCACCAGATTCATCCAGGTCTGTCTGTTGTTGGCAAAGTCTGGGTCCCTGCTAAGGGGTGAGGTCGGAGCTGTCACAGGAGGGACGTGGTGCTGGAAACACGCTCACTCAGTCTGGCTATATGATACCGTACAACATAGTACATCTTTATTCATCCATCTGAAAATTAACTGGGGAAAAAAATTAAGTCGCTGCGCGATTGACCGGTTATTGTCGTCAGCAGAGGCCCTAGAAGGTGGTGTCCTGTGAGTGTTGGCTGAATCAGAACAGGCACTACTGAACACCACCGAAGTGACTCAGCAGCAGTGCAGGGTCTCTGCTGGTGTGTGACCTAACTTCGATACTGCATTCCCTGTGGACAGCCAGCACTGTGACGATATCAGATCAACCAGGGTGTGGATGCACATCACAGTGAAGGTCTCTGGATGAACGGAGTGGGGGAATCTGATGCCACTGAATTGATGCTGATGATGGAGTAGCCCCCCATCTCCCCTCCGAACCCCCTAACTACCAACTCGACCCTCACCCCCGTAAAAAAAGTGGGGGTGGGGGTGAAGAAAAAGGAATAAATAAATAAGAAAATTGCCGTCCAGACTATCATGTCCAATCATTTCAGGAAACTAAAATATCATGAAATTACTGTCAAATATTCAAGGCGTTACTTCATCTCTTTTAAATGTATTTGCACGTTTGTCATCAGTTTGAAACAATATTCAGGGCCTGGATAAATCAAGAAGGACAAGAAACCCAACCATTCAAACTGAGCAATCCTGATGCAGTCCCTTTGGCCTGTGTGTCAGTGGTTGTGAGCCGCGCCTGCAGGAAGCAGGGGAGAGAAGTCGCGAAGAAAAGCTTGCGTTGTCCTGGCAGACGACAGCTAATCCAGTGGCCGCCGGCCCGAACAGAGAGGCTGTGTGTCGTTTCCTGACCTCTACTTCACCCCTGTTCCTGTTCCTGTCCAGATCCGGAATGACCACAGTCGTTCAGCTTGCCACCGGCGGCTGTGGTTGGGTTGATTTGGTTCGAGTTATTTCAGTTGTCATGGAAAAATGTGTGACAGCTACCACGCGAAAGCTGTGTAGTTTCGTAAGTTGGGAAGGAGGTGTAGGGGGAGATGGGAGGGGTGGTTGGTGGTGGTGGTGCGATGTGGCTGAAGCAGCATCACGCTAAATTAATCCGAACTGACACAGACCCGATTAAACAGTGTATTCAGTCTCCGTTTCTCCCAAATTGTACGTGCGAGCACTAAAACTCGACAAAGAGGAAGGTATCAGAATGGTTAAAAGGCTAATCTGCCAATACGGTGTCCATTAGAGTGTGGGTTCGAATCCCGGTATGGTTTACATGAGCGATCTTATTAACGTAAAGTTTGTGTGGCGTCATTGACTTGAGAACGTTCTTAAGTCTGTGGACTAAGTGTAGGGTAAGGAACATTCTAAGCAAAATTTTCGCTGCTGCAGTACTGCAGAACGTTTACACAACCCAACCCAAGTCTCGCCCGTTCTCCCAGCTTAACCAGAAAGTTAAATCGCCACGCGTGACGTTTCTTTCGGATGAGACATTAAACCGAGTCCCAGTGTACACCACGCACCGGCTGAAAATCTGAGAACCCTTGGCAACATAAGTGCTGTCTTCTGGCCACTAATCCTGTAGAAGAAATCTGCTCTTATAGGTACACAGACATAATAATGCATGCACTCAAGGCCTCACTAGCTAGTTCGGTTATGATTCTGGTCAGGCAACTGCCCAGTAGATGTGGTGTAGCGTAAATGATTTGTCCGAAGGCAATGACGCCTCCTTGAGAAAATGAAACTTTCTCAGTCTCACTCATAAATGTATATTCACCACATGTTCTCAACTCCGTTTCCTTTGTTCGAAACCCATGCATCCACTTTTTTGAATAAGAAAGAAGCAAAGACGAATTAAAAACCAACTCTTCATCAAATGCTTTATTACTTGTTGACAATGATCAAGTGACCTGTGACGCCTAATTAATCCGATGGTGGAGGCAAATTTGTCCCGGTAAGAGAATATGTTCGATTTCTTTAAGATATCACAATAAGAATGTCTCATTAGGAAGCGACGTTTACTGAAACTACATTCATTGCTTTAACGTCAATAGCAAACTTACCCACCCCCTAATAACGAAACAGTCATCGCTCGCTTTCTGGTGGATTTAGACACTGTACTTCCGACGTGGGGGATCTTGGCGGAGAGGTTTCAGTTCCAAGGAGATGTCAAAGTGTGCGGACTGATCCATATACGCTGCACCACATCTGTTGTTCGGAAAAACAAGAACCGAGCAGAGGCCTATCTTCGCAATAACCAAACGTGCTAATCAGCAGGGCTTTGGGAGCCTACTTCAGGTTTGCATTGTATTGTGTTGTACTGTATTAGTCTGTTACTCTTTGTCACAACCGATTTCTCTGACAGAAATATGAACATGAAACAACATAAAATATTTGATTTATTGAAAAAAACGCCATCTTCAAAGACAAATATGCAAAAAAGTGAATGCATAAATATAAAATGAAAGATACGCACAAGGTAAAACAATAGTAAAAAGTGCACACACACACACACACACATTGAGACACACACACACACACAGTGAGACACACACACACACACACACACACAGTGAGACATATAAACACAGCGGCACACACACACACACACACACACGCTCACACACGCACACTCACAAACACGCGCGCGCGCGTCCGTGTCTGTGTACTACAAAGTTTGCCCTGATAGATATGATATATATCATTCCGTCGTCCATGCGTGTGGGTGTATGTGTGGTTTTATGTTGCATTGGGTTTGGCCTGATAGGTAGAATATATCATTCCGTCGTCAACAGTGTGTGTGCGTGTGTGTGTGTGTGTTGTTGTTGTTGTTGTTTTAGGTTGTACTGGGTTTAACCTGATAGGTAGGATATATCATTCCGTCGTCAACTCTCTCTCTCTCTCTCCCTGTATGTGTGTGTGTGTTTTAGGTTGTACTGGGTTTAGCCAGATAGGTAGGATATATCATTCCGTCGTTAACTCTCTCTCTCTCTCTCCCTGTATGTGTGTGTGTGTTTTAGGTTGTACTGGGTTTAGCCAGATAGGTAGGATATATCATTCCGTCGTCAACAATGTGTGTGTGTGTGTGTGTGTGTGTGTGTGTGTGTGTGTGTGTTGTTCCATGTGGGGGGTTGGGGTGGGGAGAGAGATGCTGAGCGGGGCTGGGGGGACTTCAGTTGAAGAAGGGAGGGAAGTGATGGAAAGGGAGAGGTGGCTGAGTGGGAAAGATGATGGGGTGGGCGACCTAGTGGATGAGTGGATAGTGTGTGTGTGTGTATGTGTGTGTGTAACAGAAAGAGTTGAAGTGGTCGAAAACCCATTTAAGATGTTGATATTTGTCATTGGTTCGTCCAGACCAGTGTATTATGATATGAATAATTGCAATACATGTGCATACCATTAAAAAAAAATGCAAACAGCCCCATCAAAAGTCTTCGAATATCTGTATGTCCAAAGTAGACCTTTTTCTCCCTGCATCTCACCTGCACACCCAAAACAACGAAGAAAAGAAAAAAAGATGTGATTCTTGTGCAGATAAAGGGAATTCACCGTGTTACTTCCGTGATACAGCACATCGGTAGAGTATCTTCCCATTACAAGTGCAAAGCGACCGGCGTTACAGGCCATTGCTGATATTGTCTTTATTGTATAAAAATGATGTGATACTTTGTTACCGTAGGGTATTGAAGAGGAATGAGAAAATAACACCAATAAGAGAGGGGAGAGAAGGAAGACCATATGTGTTTGTGTGTGTTAGTGTGTGTGTATACACATGTGTGTGTGTGCGCGTAGGGGGGTGGGGGGGGGAGGCGTAGATTGGGGTACAGAGAGGGCATGGGCAGGCTTTTTTTGTTGTTTGTTTTTTTTATCTTCTTGAACACGTTTATCTTTGTATCATAATGTACTATACCACCATCACAACCACCTCTCAGTCTACTCCAACGCCAAGTCCCTCCAAGTCATTTTCATTTTTATTTATAGCATCAGTTATCGTCCAATGTAGCGTGATATCTCTTTCTCTCTCTCTCTCTCTCTCACACATACAGAAAAAGGGGAGGTAGTTTTGAACCATTTTGTTGTGCAACATAATTATGTTTTTGCTTTTCAACTGGTTAAAATGATAAAATGGGAACTAGGAAAAATATTCTAGTACAACATTGGAAATGCAAAGAAGTGGAGTAAACAAACAATGCAGAATTTGATTTGGTGTTCATCTTCTAATTATGGTGTTGATGGTGTGGTTAGATGGCGCTGTATAAGGAAAGCGTGGCCAAAATGAGGTCAGAGTGATCTCTGAGGGGATCACACCCAGCAATTCTAATCTTCCGTTCTTTGGAGAAAAATGTGTTGACTGCCTTCCTGTATGTCCTAAGCATTCCCACGTTCAAACAGTTTAGGGCAGTTAAGAAGAGGGGGAGGGGGGGGAGGGAGGGGGGGGCGGTAAAGGAGGGGTAGGATAGTGGAGTTTTGTGGGGAGGGGTAAAGTAGGACGGGTAAAAGGGGATAGATAGGGATGAAGGAGGAGGGGAGAGTAGAACAGGGTTGGGTTTTGTGGGGTAGATGGGACGTGTTGTGTAGCGAGGGGGGCTGGTGGCGGGGGGGCGGGGGGGGGGGGGGGTAGCATTGGGTAATCCCAAGTAGTTCACACCATGGGGGTACCCCCTACACAACACCATTCTTCTACTCCCCAGATCCCAGCCCTGTCCTAACCACCTCCTATCCTATCCTCCGCCCCTCCTTCTATCCCTATCTTCCCCCCATCATACCTTTACCCTCTTCTGCTGAATGTCTCAAATTCTCGAGGGGCACAACAGCCGAGTGGTTAATGCGTCGTGCTTTAAGTCTGAGGGTCCTGACTTCGAATCACGGTCTTTATACCAGGTTGATTAATTAGGAGTGAAGATTTTTTCGATGTCTCAAGTCAACTTTATTTTGTGCAGACCTGCTGGCGCATGCGCGCGCGTGTCTGTGTATATCAGTGTGTGTCTGTGCGTGTGCGTGTGCGCACGCGCGTCGGTGTGTGTGTCTGTGTATGAGGAAGAAAGTGAGAGTCACAGAGACAGACCGAAATGATATGCAGTGTACTAAGCGTTGTGATCAATAAAACGTCACTTCCAAATTTAAAAACAAAAATAAAAAAAAACAAGAGGCAAGGCCTTCAAGACTCAATTGTGATACACTTTTTAAAAAAAAATCTAATCGTTAAAATGTGTTCTGTATTTGTTATTATAAAGCTTCGGGTTAAAAAAAAAGAAAAAAAGTCCTAACCAGATTCGAACCCCGCGTGTTCGGGTGAGAAGGAACTGTCTTACCCATTACACAATCATGGCTCCTTAACTGACGTTCTAAAATTTAATATTTGAACATACTTTTTTAAAGGGCGATAAATCAATTGCGGTATTCCCAGTGAGAACGCTGTTTAAATCATATTATTCTGGTGTATCTTGGGCATTCAAAAAATCTTTAAGGGCAATTAAAAATTCTTTCTTTAAGGGCAATTAAAAATTCTTTCTAAGTCCGCGGTAAAGGAGACGTGGCTATCGCTGCAATCACACTGCAACATTTAGCAGTTTTCTCTAGATCTAGATAGATGTACAAGTTTAGTTACACCCGCCGGGAATGTAGTACCACACGGTCGATTCAATTTCTCTTTTACGTTCATTCTAAATTTATAGTTTTAAAGTTGATATGAAAATTTAGTATTTTGTTAAACTGATAACATGCAGAGCCAAGTACAAGTACTTCTAAACGTCGTAAGAAGTGAAAAGGAATTCATTTTGAGGAAAATCAAGACTGGAATTTTTTTCGTTTCATCGTGATCAATTCAATGGTATTAACTCGCATGGTTTACAATTTTTAACTGTGAATTCCAACTGATTCTGTGGATATTTTTATGGCAGTTTGGGGCATAATCCAGTAAGTGATGAGGCGTTCACAAATCTTTCTCTGAATAAGTATTTAACGGTCTCCTTCTCCAACTTTCCATCACATGTTATCGTGTATTGTCCATTGAATATAGGATTGAACGGGCAGGTCAACAACTTGAAACAAAATGGCATCGTTCGCGTTCGCGAAGAATATGAGCACGCGCTTTGAATGTGTATAAATATGTGTACGCAATTGATTTTTGCCCATGACCTTCAGGGTTCAGCCAACAGATCTGTAAAGTCCACTCGTCGTATTGATTTTAGTATTTTCCGAAAAAGACCACTTGGGCGAATGAACATAGTGAAAGCCCTGTACACTGAGAGTAAAACACACAAGCTTTTTATGTATTGAATACAATTTCAAAATGTAATGTTTAAGATGAGAAAGATCAGTTTAAAGCAAATTAAGTCCCCTAGCATTAATTACAGATTAATTTCCCTTTTTTACTATCTGCACCAAAACGTTTGCAAAATAAATAAAACTTCCATGCTTAGCAAAAGAAGTTCCTGTTTGAACAAAAAATGATAATAATGACTGCTCTTGTTGTTGTGTCAGAATATCAGATCAAAGTGCCAAGTTTAGAAAATACAAAAAATATAAATATAACAGTAAATGCAGTTTGCATATAATTTTGGCTTCCTTTTTATTTTTTTGTGCCCATCCCAGAGGTGCAATATTGTTTTAAACAAGATGACTGGAAAGAACTGAATTTTTCCTATTTTTATGCCTAATTTGGTGTCAACTGACAAAGTATTTGCAGAGAAAATGTCAATGTTAAAGTTTACCACAGACACACACACACACACACACACAGACAACCGAACACTGGGTTAAAACATAGACTCACTTTGTTTACACAAGTGAGTCAAAAAGGAAAGGAAGTTCTTTCACCGATTCCACACTGTGAGCTGCCCTCAGTCCACACACAACATGAACACCAACACGCCGCTAGCACGTCCTGTGCCCGATAGGACTACCGCTCCCAGGCTGATGTCGATGACGGTGATGATGCCGTTGACGGTCATGATGATGATGGTGCTGCTGGTGGTGGTGTTGATGGTGATGATGATGGTGATGCGGCAACGGCAGGAAACAGAAACGAGTCAGTTTCGGTTCCGGCGTGGTCAGTTCTTCGCTCATCGACTTCCGCCCGGCTTCTTCCGGCGCTGACGTCACTTCCACTTCTGGGGTGCCATGCGCGACGGCGGTCGCGGCGGCGCCACTGTCCACGAGAAGCTTGGCCACTTCACGGTTGCCGCTGCGGTTGGCGTAGAAGAGCGGCGTCCTCCCGAAGGAGTCGGCGGCGTTGACGTCGGCGCCGTGATGGATGAGGTAGTCGGCGACCTTCTTGTCGTGGCGGTTGGCGGCGATGTGGAGCAGGGAGCAGCGGGCCGGCAGCCCCTCAGGTTGCCCCATGCGGCAGTTGACGTCCACGCCCGCCTGCAACATGGCCTTCAGCACCTTCTTCTTGCCGCGTAGCGCGCAGGCGTGCACCGGCGTCCAGCCTTCCACGTCGGTCGTGAACACCTGCCGAGCGAAAAACAGGAGAAGTGCAGAGGGGACACCTCAGGGAATCAGAGGAGGAAGAGCTATGTGAATATCCAGGGATTTATGGGAGATCTATGTGATCACCCGGGGATCACATGCGATCTATGTGAAAACCAGGGATCATAGGAGAGCTATGTGAACCACCAGGGATTGCAGAAGAGCTTTGTGAACAACCACGTATTGTAAGAGAGCTTTCTGGAGTCACGTTCAGGATAAGGGTTGAAACCATTCAGAACTCGTGTACCGTGTTCGAGAAGTCGATTAATCAGAAACTACTGGTTGCATCCAGTTGAGCTTTGGGCTCCTGGCAGGTGTACCAGTTGTCCAAAGGTCAACCAAGTCTGTCCAGTGATTTCTGACTTATCAAAATAGTCAAGCATGATTTTTGAAAGGAACCCTCACCCAACAACGCAACTCCAGAAGGTATTAAAAATTACACTGTGTGACAAATCATTTTCTTTTCTATCAGTCACGTCTGTCTGTCTATCATGCCTGTCTGTCCAGCCACGTCTGTCTGTCTGTCTATCCTGTCAGTCTTTCACGTCTCTCTGTCTGTCTACCCACCGATCGTGATGTGAAACGACCAACTTAATTGTCCTGGTAAATCTGCTTGGTGCAATATAATGTAATCTAACAAGACCAAGACCCAACCATGAACTAATCTAATTTTATATAATCCAGTCTACTCTCTCTCTCTCTCTCTCTCTCTCTCTCTCTATTCCGTAATGACAAATACCGATGGTTTAATTCTTTCAAAAGTATTTTTCAGGCAGAAAAGTATTTGTCATGTGTCACAAATAAGTGGCACAGAGACAACCTTATCAGATTTCGTCTCAGAGTTGGTGGTAAAAGATGGTTCTTTGTTGATAACGAAAATATGTCAGATGTTAACTGTCCATCATGTGGAGACGGATTAGCAGATGAAGTTCATTTTTTGTTCGTTTCATTGTACTACTTATACTGACACAAGGAAAAACTGTTCAAAACTGGACTCGTTCACCGTTGTTCCTGATCAAAACAGTGTGGCAAACATTATTTCATGTAACAACGAATTTTTTCTAAAAGAATTAGCGGGATTCATTGCAAAAGCAATGCAAATAAGAAAAAAGAAAATGGAAATGATTAATTGTGACAGCATTTAACGTTGTAGGAAATCGTCTCAAGATGACCCTCTGTCCGCGCGCGGCGCTCGTGTGTGTGTGCGTGTGTGTGATTGTGGGTGAGGAGGATGGGTGGGTATGTGGGATGTGTGAGTGAAGTGTGTGTGTGTGTGTGTGTGACAATCTAGGGTGGGGAGAGGGAGTGGGGGGTGGCTGAGGGGGGGTTAGACAAGGATGGTTGCGACTTGGCGCTTCACGACCTTGCGCGAGAGTGAGCGTGCGTGAATGAATTTGTTTCTGCCTGAAAGCGTGCGTGCGCGTCGGTGTTTGTAGTTCAAATGACCATGCAAATTACTTGAGGTGTTCACAAGAATGCGTGTTGTTTCTTGCCCCCTTGTCTGAAGGGCGTTGTAACGCTGAATGGACATTAAAACCTTTGTCTTGTCATGTCTCTCTACCCCCCCCCCCCCCCTCTCTCTCTCCTTCAATGTATGTATGTCTGTACGTTTGTATGTACACATATATATGTATGTATGCCCTATGTATAACATGCCTGTCTGACATGTCTTAAATATACACACATACATACACATACCCTAGCGAAAATGAGCACAATTTTACCTACAAGATTTCAAAACACGAAGAGACTGCTGTTGTTTTTATATTATGTTACCGTTTGCGGTACTTCAGTGAATTATACAAGGAGCGGAGCCCAGAACCCCAAAAGCGTGTATCATTTTGCATGTATGTATGTATGTAGATCAATATCTATATGTCTGTCAGTCTGTATGTACGTATATATGTATGTATGTATGTATACCAATATCTATCTATCTGTGTGTGTGAATGTGTATCAATATCTCTCTCTATGGATATATATATATATATATATAAACAAAAAACACAACACTGTCCCGCTGCAAATATTTCGGCGATTGCCTTCCTAAATGCTTGTGAATGAAAGTGACGTATTATAGAAACGTCAAGTTCAGAGTGAGTCTAGTTCACCCCCCCCCTTTCTCTCTCTCTCTCTCTCTCTCTCCTACACCCTGCCTGAGAATTAGAGTGTTGAGGCCTTGAGGATAGAGCGTCCTGAGTTTGCTGATCCAGAACTCTTCCCTTGTGTGTCTGTGAGCGTGGTTGTCTGTGAGGACCTGCTCTATGGGCATGCACCTCATGTCACGCAGTGAATGATCTTTTGCATTGAAATGTCTGGTGACATGGGTGCCGGTGTTCTGCAGGATGTGTGTCCTGTGGAGGTAGAAACGTGTTCTTAGTATATTTCTTGTTTCTTCTACATACTGGGCCCCATGACACTGCTGACAGAAGAGCAGGTATACATATGATGTTTGAAGACCTGCAGGTCATGTTATGTCTGATGCTGAACATTTCTCCGGTGGTGTTGCTGGAGAAACCTTTGCCCTCCACCAAATGTTCCCTACAGATGACGCACCTGTCGTTACATTTCACCACCCCAGCCTGTTCTTGTGTAGGCATGACTTGGGGAGGGGAGGAGGGCATGATCAGGTTTCGGATGCTCCTGGAGTATCTCTCCCCAACAACAGGCACATCAGGCACAGCCTTTTTCATGCGTGCACCGTGTGGAGCAGTGCCTGTTGCTCCCTGAAGGTTGGAGGGGTGATGAGTGATGACGAAGGGGACCCTGGTGTTGACGGGTTGGGTCCTGTACATCAACACCTCAGCTCTGGGGAGACTCCGTGCCTTTGTCAGAGCCTGGTGTAGTTTGCTCGCTCTGTAGCCATGGCTGAGAAACATGCCCATGATGGTAGCAGCATGTTTTTCAAAGTCTTCAGTCTTGGAGCAAAGGCAGCGGAGCCTAAGGTACTGGCTGTAGGGGATGTTGTTTTTACAGTGATGAGGATGGCATGAACGATGGTGGAGGTAAGCATGAGTGTCTGTGGGTTTTGTGAACAGTTCAGTGAGGATGAAGCCGTCATCAAAGGAATGGGATGGACTGTCTGGATGACTGGACTGTGAATTTGATGGTTTGATGAAAAGTGTTGGTGTGTCGCCAAACGGTCTGCAGATCTTCCTGCGAGCCCTGCCACAGCAAGAAGATGTCGTCGATGTAGCGTCGCCACATGCTGTCATCGATGTGGACAGGGCTTTCTTCCAGCATCCGCTTTTCCAGCCAGCCCATGAATAGGTTAGAAATGATTGGCGCCATGGGTGTGCCCATTGCTGTCCCATGTTCCTGCTTGTATATGCGTCCTTCAAAGGTAAAATAATTGTTCCTGAGGACGTGAGAGACGACATCTATGAGGACAGAAGTCGGTGGTGCATTGTCAGGATGGTGGAGCGTCAGAAAGAGGGTGCCTCCAACATGTCGTCATGGGGTATGTTCGTGTACAGCCCTACGACATCTATCGTCACCAGAGTTGCTTCAGGACCAAAAGGACCTTCACTGACGTTGAGGTCCTCAAGCATCCTTAGCATTGCAATGGAATCTTGGATGTAGCTAGGGAGCCCAACAACTAGATTCTGTAGCCAGGAGTCAACGAGCTGGGACATTTTGACTGTAGGGCCTTCCACTCCTGAGACAACTGGTCTTCCTGGGGGCTTGTCGAGTGTTTTATGGATCTTTGGTAGATGGTAAAAACGTTGGGTTCGTGTTTTGTTTGGTTCTAGTAAGGCCAATTTGTGAGTATGGTCGTCAATGTGTTTGTCATCATACATTATATCTTATATTTAAAATGAATAAAGCAAAGTTGAAAACCAGCACCTATTTTGTTAAACAAACAAAAAATCTGAATTTTCGCTGCTAACCAGCAGCTTGGTCACAGACTTCGCTCATAATAGGTGACGTAATGTTATTTTTACGTCATCTTTCTGTCCTTACATGACGTCTTCTACTTCGTAAATATATCATGTTCTAAATATATGTTCTATATATAATATACATTCCCCTAGAGCAAGCCAAACAGGGCCTCACCTGAGCAGCCAGCACAGAGTTGGTCTTGACCAAGTGTTTCACCTGCTGCAGCATGACCTTGACCTCTTGCTTCAGCAGCCCCAGAGCCACCATCGCCATCTCTTTCAACTCCCTCTCCTCCTCCTCCTCCTCCTCTCTGCCCTCCTCTTCCAGGCCTTCCTCTCTCTCCTCTGTCTCTCTGTCCCCTTCGCTCTCGCTCTGCGTGTGTTGGTGGTCTGAGGTGTTCACCTGGTTCATGTTTCTGTCCAGCTGTGTGCTCCTATCTCGGGTTCAGATGCACTCTTCTTCTTCTACCGTGTTGGTAACTGCAATGAATGTGAATGCCGAAATGAATGAATGCCGGAACGAATTAATACATGAATTTTTAAAAAGATAATGACTGAACGAACGAATGAATAGGAATGACAGAAGGGAGGAAGAAAGGGTGAAAGACAGAGGGGGAACAAAATATACACGGAGAAGAAGAGGAGGAGAGGGAGTCAGGAGAAGAGAAGGAGGGGGAGACGGGACAGGACAGAGAGAGAATGGATGGGTGAATAAAAGGACAGGAAGAGGAGAAGGAGAAGCAGACAAAGTACACACACACACACACACACACACACACACACACACACACACATTCTGAATGTCTGAATCAACGTCCAGTTTGTATCTTCCTTTGACAGATATTGTTCTTGTAAACAGCATGCTTTATACTGTTGTAGAGATGTAACGATGGCTATAATTTATACTCAGTCAAAAATTCAAGTCTCAGTCCAAAATGTCCCTTCGCATTCATCTCTGTCTTACTATAATGTCTTCTGTTTCAGTTATCCCATCACCTCCTCCATCCCCACCCCTTCCCTCACACACACACACGCACACACACACACACACACACACACACACGCACGCACGCACGCACGCATGTACATACACACACATACACACGAAGTAGTAGTAGTACTAGTAGTAGTAGTAGTTGTATAATATCACTAAACAGTGAAAAGACGTTAAATCAAATATAAAACAAAGGCAAAGCCTTTGCGGCCCACGTGTGATTCCTGCTGTACAACACTGATTACAAAATCGATCACGCCGTGAGTGGATAAAGGCAGGGGTAGCTGGCAAAGGCGGGTGGTGGGGGTGGGGGTGGGGGGTTACCGGAATATACCTATAACGATCTAAATCACGTTTTGCTTACCAACAAAAACGAGTGTTTGTCGAACCGGATGTTGCGTGCTGGAAACGGAACAATTATATCTTAAGCACGCCCACATCGATCAGCATTTCATTGTTGTATGATCATAACACATATATTATATCCAAGTTTCAAAATTTCACTTTCTTCATCACGACGTTTCGGTATTCATAAATCGTGACAAACCCGTCACACGCATTTCCGGGCGTAATGTACACGATAATAACTCCAGTTCTCTCAGCGAAATTATGATTGGCGGATCGGTCTCGCTCCGGTCCGAGCAGTGCAGCCTGGAGGTCCACCACGATCTGCTGCTCTGATCAAGGACGGCATTGCCCCAACATGGCTTGTCATTGCTGGAATCCGTGAACACGCACGCCCATCTCCAAAAACTACGAATGTTTCTCTCCAAAGGATTGCAGAAGTTGATTACTGTTTTTATAAAGGATGACAGATCTTCGAACACGCATGTGTAGTGCGAGTTAAGGCTAACTCGCAAATTCTGGACCGCAAGACCGAAGATACGTTCATTTTGGTGGTGGTTCAGGGCCGTTATGCAGTAAGTGATGACGTTTATGCATGCATCTTTCTCTGAATAAAATCTAACAGCCCGCTTCGCCTTCTTTCAATAATATGTCTTCGCGAACTTTCGATGCAATCTCACGTGCTAATAATGAATATGTTTTACCAGCCAACAACCACTTGATGATTACAGATCGTGCAAGACCTTCAAACTGAGTGTAAAAACACATTTTCACAAACAACAACAACAAAACAATGAATGTTCAACAACAATGACGACAACAAGTATTCAACAACAGCAGCAACAACAACAATGAATGCTGAACAATAATGTGAGTTCAACAACAATAACAACATTAATAAAAGAACAAGAACTTTTTACCACAGTAAACCACTTTTCACTCACGAGAATCTACAAAAACAACAACTATTAATCTTCAACAACAGCAACAACAACAGTGAATGCTGAACAATAATGTGAGTTCAACAACAATAACAACATTAATAAAAGAACAAGAACTTTTTACCACAGTCAACAACTATGAATGTTCAACAACAGTAACAACAACGAATGCTCGACAACAACATACGAAGCCATAACCACCTTCATCCGTCTTTCACTCACATGAATAACCACGTGTATTGTTCCACAAAGAAACGAAACAGTCGGACCCATTAACCCTTTCACTGCCAAGCTCGCATTAATGCAGCAGCTAGGTAGAGGACCCATGTCACCAGATCATGGGTCTGTAATCCATGAACCTACTGCTCTTTATGATCGGTGGTAGGATAGGCCATATTTTCTACACATTGCAGGGGGAATTAGTAGACACCATATTATCTGTGTTTGTAGCACAAGGGAATTTGTCACTCTAAATTGACTGGCGGTGAAAGGGTTAACCTCTAACTCTATGGCGAGACCGCTGTGAAAAACACAGGTAGGTACTAGTCCACTAACACTGTTAGTGTCTGTGGTCCCTCGGCCATTATTATCTCTGTGCTGTGACCCCTCACTGACCGGCAAACCTGGCGGAGGAGAGGGGAGTGTGGGGGGAGAGGGTGAACATAAAAACAACCTGATGTAGACGAGAGCAGTGTCTTGGCCGATTTACCTGATGAGCGTGCGCATGCATGCATGCATGCATGCGTGTGTGTGTGTGTGTGTGTGTGTGTGTGTGTGTGTGTGTGTGTGTGTGTGTGTGTGTGTGTGTATTCGGCCCCAGAAAGCTGGCGATAAAACTGATTTAATCTCTGACTTGGGAGGGGTGGGAGATGAATGAAGAGAGGGGGTGGGTCGGGGACTGGAAGGGTTGTAGTGTAGTGTAGTGTAGTGTATACATTTCTCTGCATGAAAATCGGCCTGCTATCCCCGGGGAGAACGGGTAGTCAAATTACAATGTCACCTCTTTCTTTTCTTATTTTACCCCTGCAAATGTATCTGTCTATGAAAGTAGATTTTTCAACATAAACTTTGCCACGGATAGCCCTTTTGTTGCCGTGGGTTCTTTTACGTGCGCTGAGTGCATGCTACACACTGGACCTCAGTTTATCGTCTCATCCGAATGACTAGCGGTCGGACCACTACTCAAGGTGTAGTGGAGGGGACTGTGGGAATCGATCCCATGCCCTCAGATTATCTCGCTCCCCGGGCGGACGGGGGGTGGGGATGGGAGGTGGGTGGGTGGGGGAGGACCTGTCGGCCATTCCGGACTGCCTGCCTTTTACCCGGCAATGAACAGTGAACAGATCGAGCTCTCTGGGCCGCATATTCGAACTTGATTTGCCGTGTTGCCGCCACTCTGACCATTTAAACCCGTGAAAAAAAAACAACTTGCCCCTGAGAGAGTAGTGAACCGCACTTGTGTAGGTGGTGTCAGCAGCAGCAGCAACAGCGGCAGTGGTGTATATCTTTACAGTGCTTTTCGAAAACCCAAAGCACTTTCCAGTAACCTAGATTACACTGAAAATTCTAAAGTCACACACCAGTCATATAAAGTTAAACACACACACACACACACACACACACACACACACACACACACACACACACACACACAGAGTGTATGTTATCCTTTTTCATTGTTGTGTTCATTTTCTACTCCAGAATGCGTTATGTAAGTTACGCCTGTGTGTACTTATCGTGACTGTCCCGAAACACGCAAAAAGTAGCTTACCGAATTTACCCTAATCCCCACTCCTCTGAACCTGAAGGAGAAATCAGTTCCGTCCTGGTGTTACGCAAATGTCTCGTTTGTCAAGCTGACCTGGATGTACTGCCCGACCAGTGTGGTTTGTATTCATTTTGCGTAGAAATCCAGTCAGGATACTTACCACATAATAACTGAACACTGTATGCAGATTGTAGGAGGAATTATTATAGTGCTATGCTTGATTTGATTTTTCAAGGAGCGAAAAGACACCATCAGTGAATATGCTTAAAGTTCCTGAACAAAGTGAACACAGAACCATTTCAAGACACCATCAGTGAATATGCTTAAAGTTCCTGAACAAAGTGAACACAGAACCATTTCAAGACACCATCAGTGAATATGCTTAAAGTTCCTGAACAAAGTGAACACAGAACCATTTCAAGACACCATCAGTGAATATGCTTAAAGTTCCTGAACAAAGTGAACACAGAACCATTTCAAGACACCATCAGTGAATATGCTTAAAGTTCCTGAACAAAGTGAACACAGAACCATTTCAAGACACCATCAGTGAATATGCTTAAAGTTCCTGAACAGTTTTCCTGAGAGCGATGGGCGAGAGGATTCATCAAGTTCAGTGTGTCATACAATAGAAAGACAGACAGACAGACAGACAGACAGATCGATCGATCGATAGATACACATATACATACATACATTGGTAGATAGATAGACAGATGTCAAACAGGCGGATTCCAAGATCCAGCTATAGAATGAAAGAAAAAGAAACGATGAAAAACAAAGTCAATGCATGATAATGTAACATTATTCAAGTCGGCGCGTTTGGCGTGAGAATACATTCAGCGCGTCACAGAGATGACCAGACAGACAGACATAGCAACAGAAAGACAGACAGACAGAATGCCAAACTGAACTCTAAGATCCGCTAAAAGAAAGAACGAAAAAGAAAGAATGAAAAACAAAAACAAAACCAAAATCGATAAACAATACCACAAGGAAAAGGGGAACGGGGAATAAAACGAATTTGTGGAACCTGTAACCAACCACCCAAGACCACAAAACACCCAGACTGACTGCTGAGGGGATTTGAGAATCCCACCTGACTTGGCAGAATTATCTCCTTCATCTTCTGCGTTCGTGGGCCGGCGCAACTGCCACGTTCACTTGCATGCATGTACGAGCGGGCTTTTACACGCATGACAATTTTATTCTCCGTTTTCGGGGTGTGCATGCTGGGCTTTCTTGTTTCCAAAACTCACCGAAAGCTGACATGAATTCGGGGATCTTTAACATGCGCGTTTGATCTTCTGTATGCGTCTATACACACAAAGCAGGTTCGGGCACTAAGAGGTCTGCACATCTTACAACCTGAGAGATCGGGGGGAAACATCTCGAACCTTTAACCCACCAGACGCCGCATAGTGACCGGTATTCGAACCCAAGGATCCCCAGGCTGAAAGTTCAACGCTTGAACCACTCGGCTGCTGTGCCCGTCACAGATTTATTATCCTGAGCCTAACATACTCCCCACACTCCCCTGTTTCCCTCGCCCGTTCCCCCTCCTCCCCCTTTCATCCCTCCTGCCTGTGGAGCAATCTGGGCAACATCCCAACATCCTGTTAGGAAGGGAGATCATTACCGGATTCAGCACGTATGCCTGTAGGCACACTCTCCAACGCACAGGAGGACGTGGATAATAAAACAAGATACTACAGAATAAAACATGAATCATAACGAGGGTAGAGGCGGTGGGTGGGAATGAGGAGCAGGGAAAAGAGGAAGAGAAGGAGAAAGAAGAGGACGACGAAGACGAGGCGAAGGAGAAAGAGAAGGAGTGGGGAAACGAGACTGAGGAGGAAAAGGAGAAAGTGTTGGGAGGGGGAAGCAGCAGAGGAAGGCGAACCGAAGGGAGAAGTCCTTGAGGTTAGCGTGTGTGTGTGTGTGTGTGTGTGTGAGAGAGAGAGGGAGGGCGGGATGACAGGATGTGGAAAAAAAAAAGCTGATGAAATAAACGACTGCATGAATGGGGTAAGGATGTGGCGAGGAAGGGGGGAGGGGAGAAGAAATAACGAAAGGACGGAAGAAAAGAAAAATGAAAGAAAGAAAAAAGGAAAGAAAGAATAAGGAAATAAAGAAGAATATGACGAAGAGGAATAACAACAACAGCAACAACAACGTCAGCTGCATAGTCAGCAGCAAATGCAGCAGCAGCCACAACAACCACCACCATCACCAACAGCAACAACAAACAGATGAAGAAGAAGATAAAGAAGACCAAGAACAAGCAGGGATAGGAGACAGAGAGGATGAACAGCGACAGACACCCCCACCCCACGAATCCCCCCATGAGAGGTGGGGAGGAGAGAGGGGGAGGGAGGGAGACGCGTCAGACGTTTTTATTGACACCAGCCTATATACAAAGCGACTGCAGCGTCAAGAGTGTTGAGGGGGGGTGGGGGGGGGGAGAGGGGAGGGGGAGGCAGAGACAGAGGGGGGGAAGCGGGAGAAGTTATAGGTCTAAATGGGAGACAGTGACAGAGAGGCAGACAGTGCGATGGTGGAGAGGGAGGGAGAGGCAGGGACGGAGAGAGAGGGAGAGACAGACAGAGATGAGTGAGAAAAGAGAGGGGAAAACAGAGAGAGAAGAGGAAAAGAAGGAAAAAGGAGAAACATAGGAGAGAGAGAGGGAGAGTGTGGGAGAGACAGAGATGAGTGAGAAAAGAGAGGGGAAAACAGAGAGATAGAGAGAGAGGAGGAAAAGGGAGAAACACAGGAGACAGAGAGAGACAGAGATTGTTAAGACAAAGAACGTATGGACATGGATTAAGATACTGTCTCATGAAAAATACAGAGGACTAGGGGTGAAGCGGGATGCGGAAGGGGGAGCAGAAAGGGAGGGAGGCGGGGTCGGGAGGGGCTAACCCGTTGTCCGTTCAAATGCGGCGAAAGATCTTTTTTGATACTTTTCCCGTGCGTCTGTCCGTCTCTCTGCATGGGTCCCTTTCGGGTCATTTACTAAATTGCGTATCACGTGTGTGTGTGTGTGTGTGTGTGTGTGTGTGTGTGTGTGTGTGTGTGTGTGTGTGTGCGGTGTGTGTGTGTTAGTGTTATGTGTGGGTTGTGTTGTGTTCTGTGTGTTGTGTGTGTAAGTGTGTTTTGGTAATTTCTCTCTCTTTCTGTGTGTGTGTGTGTGTGTGTGTGTGTGTGTTTGTGTGTGCGTGTCATTGCGTGAGCCTGTGTGTGTGTATGTTTGTGTTTGTCGTGTGTGTGTGAGTGGTGTGTGTGTGTCTGTGAGTGAATGGGTGGTCGGTGTGTGTGTGTGTGTGTGTGTGTGTGTGTGTGTGTGTGTGTGTGTGTGTGTGTGTGCGTGCGTGCTCGCGCAGGTCAGCGTTCAGAGACGTGGTGTTGTGTGTATGCATTCCCTTCCCTCTCTGGAGGAAAGGAAAAAAAACTGGTGGACAATAGCTTATCGATTTTCCCAGTCCTGTGATCAGTCTGTCTGTCTGCCCCCACCCCCCTTCTGTGTGTGTGTGTGTGTGTGTGTGTGTGTGTGTGTGTGTGTGTGTGTGTGTGTGTCCTAACAAAATTGATTTACCATGACGCCTGTACATTACTTGGTTCCTGTTAACATAGTTATGTCCTTCCTGGAACACTTATGCGGAGTTCTTAGGTGTGCTATCAATGCTGTGTGGATTCTTGGCACAGGATGTCGCTCACAACTGTGCGAATCCTTGTCATGCCTCAGTGTTGTATGCACTGTCGTATCATCCGCTTCCCCCCAGTTCTGCCTCCGCCTGTTGTTGTTAGTGTGTGATTGTGCCCCCTGTCCCCCGCACACCCTCCCCCCCACCGCACACACACACACCGCCCCCCCCCCCTCCCTCCATTCCATCTCCACACTTGAAATCCATGTTTGCCAATCATTACTGTGTTTTTTTTATATCCCTCCCCCCTTCCATGTCCCCACATGACTTGGGCAGACTTAACTAGTCATTAAAATGTAATTAAAACGTTCGAGTGTGTGTGTGTGTGTGTGTGTGTGTGTGTGTGTGCGTGTGCGCGCGCGCGTCAGTGTCTCTGCATGTCTGTCTGTATGTCTCTCATTTCAAATAACTTACCAATGTTTCTGAATTCTCTTAACGTTATGTGCGTATGTGTTTGTGTGTGTATGTGTGCACGTGTGTGAGTGCGTGTTTACGTGTATATGTATGCGTGTGTGCGCGCGCGCGCGTGTGTGTGTGTGTGTGTGTGTGTGTGTGTGTGTGTGTGTGCGTGCGTGTCCGTGAGTGAGTGCTCCCCAGCGCTCGATCGTAGTTTTGTTCGTCAACACCACAGCTCTGCTTTCTCCAAGCCAAACAGTCCTGGGGTTTTTAGAACCCAACATTTATGATGCATGAAAAGCACACCCAACAAACTCCATGCCCGTCCTCCCTCCCCTCCCTCTATCAGTGTTCCTCTTCTTCTTCGTTCGTGGCCTGCAACTTCCACGTTCACTCGTATACATATACACGAGTGGGCTTTTAAATGTATGACCGTTTTTACCCTGCCTCGTACGCAAGTCATGCTCCGTTTTCGGGGGTTGTTAGTACGATTTTGTTGTTGTTTTTGTTGATGTCTTTTTGTTCATATATGTATGCACTATTTGTAGTGGATGTAGAGTTAGCAATGGCAGATTGGAAGAACAGGCAATGTCTAAAATCCTTGAATAAAAACGTTTTTGAGTTCTGTGTGTGTGTGTGTGTGTGTGTGTGTGTGTGTGTGTGTGTGTGTGTGTGTGTGTGTGTGTGTGTGTGTATGTGCGCGCGCGCGCGCTAATATTGGCTGAAAAGCAGCTTGTGATACATCAAAAATTATATGTAGAGTTCATATATTTTCGCGAGGTTTTGACAATGTGTGTAGAGGAAACCTGTGAGCCGTCAAATTTAAGAATGGATCGCATGTTAAGATACCGATTGCTTTAAAATCAAAGTACTCTGTTTTTAAAGCGAAGTTGCGCATTGGTGGTGATTTAACAGAAGGAAAGCCATAGACTAAAAGAATCTTGGTAAAAGTCGACTTACGTGGGATAAAAGAGGCGACGTATCGAGCCACAGGATCTTCTTCAGGCAAATGAAATGAGTGAGTGACAGACAGAAAGATACAGACAGAGAGGGAGAGAGAGTAAAGTTCAGGAAAGGAAAGTGATGAGAAGTCACAGGAAAGGACACATACACACAAAAAGACTGGTGAGTAGAACTGTGAGTGTGAGTGTGTGAAGGAAACAAAGGGCTCTGAAAGGGAAGGGGGAGAGGAAAGGGGGAAAAGGTGGGCGGGGGTGAGAGGGCAGGAGTTAGGGAAGAGGAAGTGGGAGAGACTGTTAGGGACCTATGAACAGGAAAGTAAAATGAAAAATACGTGGAATAAAAAAAAAAGAAAAGAAAAAGAAAAATGTTGTTCAATATAATTATAGTTAAAAAAAAAAAAAAAAAAAAACAATAATGAAATAAAAAAATAAAAAGAATACAAATTTTAAAAAAACAACAAAAAACAAACAATAATAATATATGTAGATACATGACATAACATACATACAATTTTTTAAAGTAAAATATTCAAGTAATTTCTGTTTCTATAAAGGCAATATATATGTAATATGTTCCTCTTCCTTACACGTGGATTTAACAGATGCTTTTCTGTGCCCGGCACAAGCCTTGAAGCAAGGAGATGTATGTTCATCTGTGTTGTCTTCCTTGTTTATTTATGAATTACCAAAGGATGGAATTGAATTTGGTAGCCATGGTGTTCAGTTATAACCGGGTTTGATCCAAATTCTGATTCTGTTATCTGCTGATGACATTGTGATGATATATTTATTGGTGTCGGTGCAGACTCAGTTGAATCTAATTTCTAATGCAGCTAAACGGCTTGATCTAGTTGTGAATATGGACAAATGAAGTGTTATTATTCGTAATGGTGGACAGCTTGCCATGAGGGTGCAGCAACTACAACCAACAACAACATATTAACAACATATTTTAATTCACAGCGTAGCGCATTCACATTTTGCCAAAAGGCCTATCCTATAATCCTATCCTAATTGTGGCGTTTTTTTTAAAACCATCGTTTTTACTCTTCTACTCATAGGACAAATGCGTCAGAAGCAGGAAAATTAACCTTGCGCACCTGTTACCAGACACCTGTATTTATTGCATACTTCAATCGTGCCGTTTACGTTTCAGCACTCCGTACTCTCCCGCAACCCGGCGCTGGTGTATCACACATTTACAGCGTAAAACTGAATAAATGATTCACAGGCCACAGCCTTCTCATGCTGCCTCGTAACGCATGTGTATGCTTATGTGTTACATCGATTTTTTTCGTGACGACTTTCTGCTCTAGGCGCCAACTCACCGTTGTAACAGCCCGCTGACACTCGGATTACTCACAACAGAACACAGCTTTCCCTTGCACATTCAAACTTTCAACGGTTATAATGATGGTGATGATGATGATAATGATAATGGTGTTGGTGATGATAATGATAATAACGAAAATAATCATAGCGGTAGTAGTAGTAGTAGTAGTAGTAGTAGTAGTAGTAACAACAATAATAATAATGATGATGCTGATGATGACGACGACGACGACGATACCGAGGAGGAAGAGGAGAAAAACAAGAACAACGAAAGAACAACAACAAGGAGAGGAACAACAAAAACAAGAAGAAACGACAATGCACACGGTTTGGCGGCTAGAAAGTCACCATACCCCAGGCTGACCAGTCAGCCCTTATCACTGTCCCCACACACCGCCACAGGCCACACATTACCACGCCTCATACCGCTAGCCTGCTCACGTTGCCAGGTGGAATCTCGGCTGCTGTATACCTACCAACCTGGTTTCTCAATACCTGTCTGAATGTTGCATAATTCTGGTGAGTAAACGTATTAACGAAAGAAAGGTGTCCGTCAACTAATGTAACCACACCCCTCAACCCTGCCCCCTCCTTTCACCCACACCTTTCTTACCGAATAACCTCGGTTTTGAGAGCGAAAGCTCTTTTGCTTTTTGGTCGTTAATACCTAACATGATATCATATTATATTTATCATGAACACACACACACACACCGTGCACACACACACACACACAGATAGCTGCAGTCATAGTAGACATACAAATCAGTAATTCACTTCCTGGGAGAGAATGCAAACGGCCACCATTTGTAGTCTTCGAAGGGCTCAGTGTTATCCTTTCCACACCCTGTTCACCACCACACCCAAAGAAAATATCTTTGTAAAGTCTTTTTTTTCATAACGGAAGTGTGTGTGCGTGTGCGTGTGTGTGTGTGTGTGTGTGCCGTGTGTATGTGCGTGCGTGCGTGTGTGTGTGTGTGTGTGTGTGTGTGTGTGTGTGTGTCTCTGTGTGTGTGTGTGTGTGTGTGTGTGTGTGTGTGTGTGTGTGTGTGTGCTTGGCTAAAAGATCGCGGCATGGTGGACATACTAATTCTTCATATAAGACTGAGAAAGTGAAACAAGTCCCTCCCTCGATTCGTCCTTATGTCCAGCACGCTCAAGTTTTCACAGTCATATCAAAGCATGTGCGCAATTAGAAAACTGCGTGCTAAGAACTGCACTCTTTTACAGTGCAGGGTGTGAGGATGGGGGAGCGGAGCGGGGTATAATATTCACATGCGCAGCTGAAATGGTCAACGGAAAAGTGCAGTTAATTTAAAGCCTGCATGCCACTGAAATCAGTGGCGCCGCACTGTGGCGACGGCGCTCTCCGCGAGAAGAGCATACTGAATTTCACACAGAGAAATGTGTCCGTTGTGATCAAAAGTAATACAACGCAATGAATACAATACAATCCAACATGGACACGTGTATTGTCAATGTCACTCTCCGTTGTCGATGCACAACATAAAAGCAGCAAACCGACTTACAACCCTACGCTGATTTACAAATGTGTGCCAGTGTATAGTGCACACACACACACACACACACACACACACAGATACACACACACACACACACACACACAGATACACACACACACACACACACACACAAATACACACACACACACACACACACACACACACACAGAGTAACAGACAGACAAATAGATAGATAGCTAGCGGATAGGTAGATAGACAGATAGACCTATGTCTATGTATTTAGTATATATCGCTCTCACATCGGGCTTTAATCATAATAACAGCAGTACCAACAACAAGAAAGAAGAAGAAAGAAAGAAAGAAAGAAGATGAATGAATGATCACAGCTTTTCACACAGCACAATTACAGAGAGAGAGAGAGAGAGAGAGAGAGAGAGAGGACACTATCGAATCGAAAAATATGTGTCTCAGTTAATCATATGTTCGTGGCTTCAGTAATGTTTTTCACTGGACTGCAATAAAAGAACGCATGGTGTTTTGTGTGCATGAACGCACGGATAAGGACAGATATGCAGGAAAGGTCCAGTCAAAATTACAACTAAGGAGCCAGATTCGCTGACCAGCACAAAACTAACACGACACAAACAATTCAAAACAGGAAACAAGCTCTTCAAACAATTATCAGCCACCTCAGTCCTTTTCTCTGCCAAAACAGAAACACAAAAACTGGAAGACTTACACGGCACGATGAAATTCAATCATCACAATAAAGCATTTATAAACCTTTAAGCTTACCAGATTTACTGGTTCACGAATTAAACATTCCACTTCGCTCTTTCGACGAACTCAATCAAATTCCAGCCACAACACCACAATTGACAATTCACACTGGCAAAACTGTCCACACATGTTAACAGAGGCTTGGAAGACCAGTGCGAAATGACCTTGACCCACCAAGCAGACGACATTTTGATAAACGTCCCGCGCTCAGTTTAATGTCAACCTGTCACAGAGTTTTTCGCGTGCTGGGCTGACAGTCACACAGCGACCCGAACATTCAGCTTCTATAAACAACTGCTTATGTTTTGTTTTTAGGCTGTTAATAAAGC
>NC_134891.1:17928197-17968197 GCF_041734735.1 Babylonia areolata
TCTATATTCCCCAGACATATGTTCCACCAGGCCTGTATTTGCTTCGTCATACATACACTTTTCGGTAGTGGTCAGGTGAAAAAGTACGAATATTGCATAATAATGTACAACCCAAGCTGCACACTATTGGATAGTGGTTACTACTGGTCAGTGCATAGTCAAACCAGGTCAAGAAATCTTGATACTACATAAGCATGATAAAATGCCAGATTCTGATAACTTTTGGATAGCGGTCTGTTGTAGTCAGCAGTGGTCAGTAATGGTCAGTGATGGTCAGTTCATGGTTAACTAATGAGCCAAGTCCTGTCAAGAAATTCTTACACTGTATAACCGTCACAAAATAACAAAATCTGAACAGTTCGACAGTGGTCATCAGTGAAAAGTTAGCGGTCAAAAACCTGCCAGTCATCATAATAATGCACAATGACTGTTCATCTGGGCTCATTGACAACTTTCAAAGCCTGTCATTCCAGAGTAAATGAGAACGTTCAATGGCTGTTCATCTAGGTTCAGTGGCTGTTCTCAGTGCCTATCTATCATTCCAAGGGAAATCAAATCATATCAATTCAAACCATATTGCCTATAGTCCCGCCGACTACAAAAGGGTAAATGACTGTTTCCAATAGCTGGTTCCATTGGTAATGAGCGTGTTTCACCACAGAGGGGTGAATTCCAGGGTAAATGACTGTTTTCGATAGCTGGTTCCATTGGTAATGAATGTGTTTCACCACAGAGGGGTGAATTCCAGGGTAAATGACTGTTTTCGATAGCTGGTTCCATTGGTAATGAATGTGTTTCACCACAGAGGGGTGAATTCCAGGGTAAATGACTGTTTTCGATAGCTGGTTCCATTGGTAATGAGTGTGTTTCACCACAGAGGGGTGAATTCCAGGGTAAGTGACTGTTTTCGATAAGTGGTTCCATAACAAATGAGCGTGTTTCACCACAGTGGGGTGAATTCCAGGGTAAATGACTGTTTTCGATAGCTGGTTCCATTAGTAATGAGTGTGTTTCACCACAGAGGGGTGAATTCCAGGGTAAATGACTGTTTTCGATAGCTGGATCCATTGGTAATGAGCGTGTTTCACCACAGAGGGGTGAATTCCAGGGTAAATGACTGTTTTCGATAGCTGGTTCCATTGGTAATGAGCGTGTTTCACCACAGTGGGGGTGAATTCCAGGGTAAATGACTGTTTTCGATAGCTGGATCCATTGGTAATGAGCGTGTTTCACCACAGAGGGGTGAATTCCAGGGTAAATTATTGTTTTGACAGCTAGTTCCATTGGTAATGAGCGTGTTTCACCACAGAGGGGTGAATTCCAGGGTAAATGACTGTTTCGACAGCTAGATCCATTGGTAGTGAGCGTGTTTCACCACAGTGGGGTGAATTCCAGGGTAAATGACTGTTTTTCGATAGCTGGTTCCATTGGTAATGAGCGTGTTTCACCACAGAGGGGTGAATTCCAGGGTAAATGACTGTTTTCGATAGCTGGTTCCATTGGTAATGAGCGTGTTTCACCACAGTGGGGTGAATTCCAGGGTAAATGACTGTTTTTCGATAGCTGGTTCCATTGGTAATGAGCGTGTTTGACCACAGAGGGGTGAATTCCAGGGTAAATGACTGTTTTCGATAGCTGGTTCCATTGGTAATGAGCGTGTTTCACCACAGTGGGGGTGAATTCCAGGGTAAATGACTGTTTTCGATAGCTGGTTCCATTGGTAATGAGTGTGTTTCACGACCGGAACCTGACGCCAGCACTCCGCCTTGTGAGAAACCAACCCGCGATGTTTACCATGCAGGAGTGTTTTCTCTATACCTGATAGCAATCAATCAGGGAGAACCCACAACTGTCTTGTGCCTGTCCTGCACTGTCCTGTACCTGCCCTGTGCTGCGAGTGGTGACAGAAATCGAAGGGAATATTGACCGTCGTTTGATGTGCAATGGTTTCGCGCCGCATAAGGGAAGGGGGGTGATGAAGGGGGATGTATGTAGGAGGATGCGGGGGATCAATAGATACCAGTCAAGCCATGCTGAATAAGTCACTGTTTTTGACAACGTTGGTCAGGTTGGAGTGTGTGTGAGACTTTGGAACCCGTTCTGGGCTATTCCAGCTCTCTCTGTGTCTCTCTCTCCCTCCCTCAAACACACTCACACACTCACGTCACAAACACGCTTGTATGTATGTATGTATGTATGTATGTATGTATGTATGTATGTATGTGTCTATCAATCTGTGTCTGTGCATGTTTATTTAACTATCTGTGTATCTGTATATCTGTCTGTTCATCAACCCATCTGTCTGTTTATCTATTTATCACACACACACACACACACACACACACACACACACTCACGTTTTAAGTTTTGATTATCCTTTCACTTCCATTGGAGTATAGAGCATTAGAGAATTACGATGAAAAAATGATTTCATGCCCAGGTTAAGCATAAACATTTCCAAATGCATAACAGAGTCACATAGAAGCTGAGAAAACATAAACATCTTTTAACCCCCAAAAGAGTATTTAGACAACATCTGCAAATTTAATAAACTTACTTTTGCCTCTTTGGGGTATATTGCAGAAGTTAAAAACCGATTTCTGACACAAGTATTAAATTTTTCTCGGCACTACCTTTTTCGCGACTGATCATACTTGGGGCATTCCATCATAAAACGGAACTTGTCCCCAGTCACAGACACACCTCACATAACCTTAACTCTCTCGTGGTATGCCACTGAGTCTCCCTATTTCTATTTCCAATTTATGATTACTTCATCGAAATTTGAAGAAGCTGATAACGTAATTGTCAGGCATTTGACACATTTTTCTCTTTCAAAATAACTTTTGTACTTTCGATAGAACAAACATTTATTACTCGCTTCTAGAGCCTGTCTCCATGAATTTTGAAAATTATCATCCAACGCTTAATTGACATTATTGCAGAAAGATTCCCAAAGAAGGATTGAGCATCCAATCGGCAAAGCACAGTCATATCCTGCTTCTACACACACACACACACACACACACACACACACACACGCACGCACACACACACTTTAACATATACACTTCCTTCTATCTATCTAGTATCTATCTACCTCTACGTAGGCCTGAGAGAACGCAGAGCTGATGAAACACACCAGTGCTGTGAAGGGAACTGAATAAATAGACAAAATAGGATAGCCTAGTATTTGTATTTGTATTTCTTTTTATCACAACAGATTTCTCTGTGTGAAATTCGGGCTGCTCTCCCCAGGGAGAGCACGTCGCTACATTACAGCGCCACCCATTTTTTTTGTATTTTTTCCTGCGTGCAGTTTTTTTTATTTTATTTTATTTGTTTTTCCTATCGAAGTGGATTTTTCTACAGAATTTTGCCAGGAACAACTCTTTTGTTGCTGTGGTTTCTCTTACGTGCGCTAAGTGCATGCTGCACACGGGACCTCGGTTTATCGTCTCATCCGAATGACTAGTGTCCAGACCACCACTCAAGGTCTAGTGGAGGGCCGGGAGAAAATATAGGCGGCTGAGCCGTGATTCGAACCAGTGCGCTCAGATTCTCTCGCTTCCAAGGCGGACGCGTTACCTCTAGGCCATCACTCCACATAGTAGTCGTTGTGCCTTCCTTTCCCTTGTTACGATGTGTAAATTTGTTCCGAGTCATGTGCGATCATCATCAGCAGCAACATTATCGTCATCATCATCATGCCATCTTCACCTACTTACCAGCTTTTCCTTGACGCGCATTCACATTCCACAGTCTGTGATGAATTCTGCCGTCCTAGTTCTTTGCCAATAACTGATCCGCACGAATGGCGGGAGTTATTGCCAGCTGATTCTTTCGGTGCGCGCGCGCGTGTATGTGTGTGTGTGCGCGCGCGCGCGCGCGTGTGTGTGTGTGTGTGCGCACGCATGCGAGCGAGTTTATGTGCGCACTTGTGCGTTTCGTTCCTGTGTGTCTGAGTGTGCGCGTGCGTGGATGTGTGCGTGTGTGTGTGTGTGTTTTCATTTTTTTCTACTTTTTGACGGGCTAGGGATGAAGCAATACCGACGTCACCGTTCTACTTTTCTTCGGTCATTTTTGCGGATGGGCCAAAGATCAGGTGTGATCCAAAACAGGGGTGTTGCGGCCAACGTTGTTGTCGGGCGTATACTGTCGCCAGCGGCAATGTGTTTCTACATTGTACAGCGCAATTGAGCATGTTTCACAAGGAAAGGCGCTTTACGAATTAAATTATTGGAATCATTATCATTACATTATATTATCAATATGAGTCTCACGGCATGTTTCGTCGCCGGTCTTCAGAGCAAACAATTCGATTTGGAGACGATGATCATCACGACCTTGATCATACAAGCACAAACCAACTGTTGTATTGTCTTCACAGTGACAGGGGTAGGGCAGATTCCAAAGATGGCGGAGTGACCCATGTGGGCAGGGTCAGCCCCAGTGCTGTCAGGTAGGAACTGGGTTCAGCCTGATCAGAAGGTGAACATGTACTTGACCTGTCACCCAGGGGAGGGTAGGAAAAATCGTCAATATTCTCCCACTCTTCAGAACATCGGTTCAAAATGGACCTCCCAGACCATACTGGTTAGGGTCCCCTCACACCTGGATATACCCATGGGGGTCTCCAGATTTGGGTGTGCAGCCTGGTGGGAAGAAGAGTGAGCCAATCAAAGCTGCCTTGCGAGTGGTAAAAAGAAGCCGCAAGCTTCACCGACCTTGTCTGGGTGACCCAGAAGCAGTCAGTTCCTAGAGGGAGGCGCTAGAGACCGTGAACCCCATGTAAGGGGACCCCAAGAGAAAGAGTCCGTAAGGTAGGGTGCAGGTGACCATGGAGACTGCCCTGACCAAAGAGTGGGTGTTCACAGCCAAACCCTTCGGTGCGCGGTGCCCAGTAAGAGGTGCGTGGCAGAGTTCAGGAGGGAGAGGATGAGGGGTTCTACCCAGGCCTTGTAGCAGCCAAGCATGCACCTTAGGTGCATCTGCATCAGGTTTGAAAGGAGAAATCACCCTCGGAGGGCGACTGACCCTGTGAGACCCTCCTCAAGGGTCCCTGGTACCGGGACCTCCAGTGGGGGAGACGGTGTCCCCATAGGTCCCATCCAAATTAGGTGCTGGGACCATGGGCCGACCGAGACGAGGACAAGCCAGAGCCACCTGACGCACATGTACCCTGTCACCTGATGCACAAGCAAGGGTCCCGCCTGCAGTATTCCCTCCCATGGTGGTACAGGTGCCCACAAGGGAGGTGCTGGCAGCTGTAGAGGTCGCCCCGACCCACAAGTGCTAACTCCACGCTGGGCTGCGATCGAGTCCTGATGGAGAAAAATACTGGGGGCAAAACGTGCTGGGCTGAGACCTGGGAGGCAGGTCCGCAACTGAGCCCAGAACATACCAGGCATGAAAACACCCTGTCATCTTCCAAGGAGCAGTGGAAACTCTTGGCTTCGTTGATTTGATGAGGGTCCAGAGGTGCAAGGACCGAAAAGGGAGGTGATGATGAGCGTGGATGTTGTCATGACCGAGAAATACTCAGTCCCTCCACAGGGCTGGGCTGAAATCAGGAAAGGGAGAGGGCCTAGCCCTCCGCTGTGCCCAGTGTGGCCACAGGGTGAACCCCCATTGGGAAATCAACCCATGGGTGCCAGCCAGGTGTCGGGAGAACATCTTCAGCTATGCATGAGAGTGAGGGAGCTAAGGTCCTCACGTAGCACCTCATGGAAAGAGGTGGGGACACTGTGTGCTGGGAGGCAGTAAGGCCTACTGTTCTCCCGAATACCTAAGGCTGAGGTAGAGGAAAGTGCAAGCTTTCCCCACCTGGGTAGGCAGACCCAGAGGTGCTATGTCTCGAGTGGGATGAGTTGGTGACCAGAAAGGTCACTTTGACCGACACCAGTGGGCCACTCCAGGTGATGCGGTGGGCATCCGCAGTAGAACACCACATGTGTAGGGTAAGGAGTGCTGGGCTGAATCCGGGGATAGGACCTGGGGTCATCCCTGGCCCTCCTGGCAGCCCAGAGTGCGCCGGTGGCGCACCCATGTATGGGCAGAATGGGGGGGATCTACCTGTGAGTGCCAATCATCCTTTGAGCCCATCCCCAGGGCTCACTGGCACAAGGACTTTTAGGAAGGGAAAAAATAGAGAAAAAACTTGTCCAGGTCGGCGGGAAGTCCAGTTACTTGTCCCGACCTGGGTGTCCCAGGACCGCCTGACACGTGCGTGCTTCCCCCAGCAGGGGAGACTGGCCGGACAGCGGGACCGCCTGACACGTGCGTGTCTACCCCAGCAGGGGAGACTGGCCGGATAGCGGGACCGCCTGACACGTGCGTGTCTACCCCAGCAGGGGACACCCGACAGACAGTGGCTTCACCTGACAAGCAGGTGGGTGCCATGCACCCTGCATCCCCTCCCGTAGGGATACTGGGGTGACTTGACCTGGGGAGAGCACTAGAGTGTGGCCCTCCCGAAGGCCATAGGTGTCCACCCCCACTGAGGGAGGTGGGGGAAGGGACTTGACATGGGAGCGATGGAGAGAGAGAGAGCAGCGCCATCACTGAGAGCCTGTCCATGAACAGAGAATAGAGGGCTGAATCACATCCCCATTGTGACATCATGTCTGGCCTATAACATGAGTATAAGATTGGCTGTGAGAGAGAGAGAAATATATATATGTATGAATATATATCTGTATACATATATATATATATTTTATAAAGGCCATCTCCACATGACCACAGGCACAGTAGGGGCACATCCCTCAACAAAGCCATCCTCCACTTGGGATAACTTAGGGTCCGGCCCGAACTCCAATCCCCCACAGTCCCCTTCCTGACTGTGTTAGGAGTTCAAGCTGCTCAACCTCAACGTGTCAACAAAGACGCATTGGCCCAATCGCAAACGGGGGAACCCGTGGGTCCCGGGACCAGAGATAGTCTCCTGTGAGAGCACTATCCCAACCTCACGGGTTTGGCAATCGCCGGAAGGGTTAGCGACGCTCCGCGATGGGGACAAGTTATTCTCAAGTATTGTGGTGAGTATGTAAGTAGAAGAAAGTCAGGAACGGTCTGCAATGACCAAAGGAGAGCAGAGAGTGAGATGAAATTCACAAAACATCAAATAAAACGTCACAAATTGATGCAAACGATGCAAGATACATGATTTTTTTTTCCCCAGCTGAATATATGCATTAAAGTATTGATTTGCATGTGCCAATCCTGAAAACAGAGTATGGCTGCCTTCATGGCAGGGTAAAAACCATCATACACGTAAAAGCCCACTCATGTACATACGAGTGAATGTGGGAGTTGCAGCCCACGAACGAAGAAGAAGATGATTTGCATGTTCGAATGCATGTTTTTAACAAAATAGCTTTTATGTTTTCATGCAGGTTTTTAGCTGGATCATGTCGGGCGCTTTGAGCAGTATTACTATTGAATATCATGCCATTGAAAACTATCATTATCATCATATAACAACAACAACACACAGTACAAACATGGTGTAAACTCCTCATATTTGGGGATTTAAAGTGGCCATTGTTGCTCTTTTGTTTGCTTTTAGATGACAGAGAAGTGCTCTGCAGCTCATGTGAAATGACAGGCATATTAAGACATGGTGCTTTGCTGACTATAAATTTCTGGGATTGTTTCTCTGTCCCTCTCATTTATCTGCACAAAAATGCATGAGTGTGTAAGTGTGTGTACCTGAAATCTGATTGAATGACACAGGAAACTAATGATGAGCACCCAATGGCGGTCGTCAGTCGGCTCTACCTAGGTAGGCAACCTGTTGTGTAAATGACCACGTGTTTGTAAAGCACTCATGGCTTGGTCTCCGACCAAGGATAGGCGTTATATAACTAGTATCCATATCAATGACGCAAAAAAGCTGATGGGCAGTTGCAGACCCTTTGATTTGTTGAGTAACAAGAATTGTTCGTTGCTGCATATTTCTTTCTCTATCTATCTATCTATAATATGTGTGTGTGTGTGTGTGTGTGTGTTGTGTGTGTGTGTGTAACTTTTAAATCTTCAGGTGCTAAACTTGATTAACAAAAAAAAGCTGGCACCTTTTCAATTGACATATTCCATTTGTTTAGCTTCCAGCCATGTGATTAGTGAATGCAGTGTTCTGAATTCATTGTTTTATGATGAACTCTTGTCTTGTCCTTTCTTGAGTATTTACACTGCAATAACCGTGTTGCTTTGTTCCACTCAGATGTCGCACTCCTCAAATTATCAGATGATAAAAAATGAGACATTTTTCGAAACTCAAATTTATTGTCAATTCCAACATTGCCATCAACTCACTTGAGACAGCTGTAACTTAGGAACATCAAGATCAACCGCATACCATATACTGGCAGATTAGAAACAAAAACAAAATGGAAAAGAACCTCCCTAAGCCTTGCAACTTCTACACATGACTTGTTCTATCAGACCATGAATACTGGTTGTTCTCCCCCGCCCCCTTTGTGACATGCAGCAAAGTTTCATAGTTCCTATGTTTGATTTCCTTCTTATTCCCTTCAACAGACAGCTGATCTCTTTTAAACCGCAAGGGGCAATTTTGTACAGTTTTATCAATTATTCTAAACAAAATGTTGTTAATACCCATTGGGAAATCCAAACCATATTGAGAATTTAGTTAGTTGAAAGTATTTATATAAGGAGAGGCCCTGACAGAGTGGGTTAGGGAATGGACTTCTGATCCATAGTTCACCAGCCATCAGGGTTTTGAGGCCTGGCAGTGAGGGCTAGACTCACTTCGTTTCTATATAAGCCAACAAAGAAATGAACAGAAAAAAAAGAAAAAAAAAAGAAGAAGAAAAAGCTCTGGGATGAAGCAGTCGGGAAGCATTATTGTCACGAATTTCAGGTTTTTTTCTGATTAATAATTCCCTTCCCTTCTGATTATCACTAAAAACGCTTTCTTTTCTTCGTTGGAGAAGAGAGAAAAAACAACATCACAAATACTGGGTGGATGGATCAGGATGTTGATCACTAAAGAGACTGCTTGCAGCCAAACACTGAAAAATGTCATCAGGTGCAAGAAATATGACATGGGAGATGTGTTTCGTTTTAATTCAATGTATACACCCACTGATAATTAAAAACCGAGAAGTACATATATATCACCTAAGCATCATCAAAAAATACAAGGTCTGTTTAATAATATAGCTAGAAAGCGTTTCCCGAACCCATCTGAATCTATAGCATTACTGTTCACATTGTTCTGGTAATCATCAATTTCTGTGAAATAAATTATATGCAGGGAAGGGATAAATATGGGTGCATTCTTTTGATAGTATGATGTCAAATAATTTTATCCTGTCAAATGTACGCCCACTGTCATTTACACTACTTGCTTTGTTTTCTGACATTGTTAACATAAATTCAAGCGTGGACAAAAAAGGGAGAGGGCACACAGGAGCAAAAACAACAAACAAAACTTCACAATGTGGCTAGCAGCTTGTTGAGAACAGGCTCCAAAGCTGGATTCCTACACACACCCCACTCCCCACCACCAAAACAAATGGAAACATTTGTAATTTCAAGCAGACAGACTGCTATATTTACAAGACAGAAATGTATATACATTACACTTTACAGTATTCTGAACAAAGGTTCTTAAAAAGAAAACACACAAACACACACACACGCACGCACACACACACAAAAACAACCAACTCTTTCTCCACCCAGAAACCAACCACACACACACACACAAACACATGCACACACACACACCCTAAAACATTCCGAACAGTAAAGTAATTCTCACTAAAATTAATTAAAAAACAAAAAACAAACACAAACACATCCACACTAAACACCCATTCTTTCTCCACTCGGAAACCACCCACACAAATGCACCCCCCACAAACATCTGCAAGAACACTGTCTCCCAACAGTTAAAACTAAGTCCTGTGCCCCCAACCCAGTGACCGTGGTCAAGCAGGAGTGCAGGACGACTCAGCGTTCAGAGGTGCTGTGTGGGTGCTGGTCGTCCTCCCGCTGTGACGACTTCTCTCCGTCCGTCTCCAGCTCTGAAAACTTGTCGTGTTTCCACTCTCTCTCCACGCTGCGGTTGTCATCTGCAACACACCTCTCCTGTTGATGGCTGGCACTCCAGGCCATTATCTAGCCAGACACTGCCAGGCGGCAGTAGCCAAGTATTTAAACATTCATCTCTTTTCACTTGAAATACTCTAAGTTTCCAAATACTATGAGTATGACAGTCAGTTTAATCATGTAACTTACACTGAAACCCACCTGAAAGTACATGAGTGAGAGTAGTTTTGAGCAGTGTAATGGTTATCCATAAAAGTAGATTTTTCAACAGAATTTTGCCAGAAACAACCATTTTGTTATCATGATTCTTTACTATGCACACTAAGTGCATGCTATAGACAGGACCCCACTATATCATCTCATCTGAATGACTAGTGTCCAGACCACCACTCAAGGTGTACTGAAGGGGGAGAAAATAGTGGTTATGTGGAATCTGAACCAGTGTGCTCAGATTCTCTCACTTCCAAGCCGGACAAGTTGCCACTTGGCCAACACCCCACATGAAATAAACATGGCACATATTCACGTCATGTTCCACTATCAGTGAACATTATACTGCACTTGCAAAAATGATCAGATGATTCTGACAATCTTGTCAGAACTACCTAATCAGTATCTTTTTCAGAAATGAAAAGCAGCAACATATACACACTCACAGGTACCAGGAAGTTTAAGTTCTCATCAATTACCCCAAATTAAAACAATTCACCATCTCTTCTCACAACTACCTCAAATTAAATAAACAAAACAATCAAATAAACAAACTGTAAATAAACATCTAAATCCCCCTTGAAAACGGAGCATGGCTGCCTTAGTGGCATGGTAAAAACATACAAATGAAAGCCCACTCATACATTTGAGTGTATGTGTGAGATGCAACCCTCAAAACACAGAAAAAAAAAAAAGAAGAAAACAAAATAATAAAAATGTTCATACCATTACGACGGGCAGTGTATGATCTTCTTGGGGATCTGGAACGCGGGTCGTTCATGTATCGAGAATCATTATGATTATTGTAATTGCCCCTCCCTCTGTATGGGCCTCGGTAGGGTCCTCTGCTCCGATATGGTCGGAAAGGACGACGGTAGTTGGTGCGACCTCGCATGAAACGTCCCCGACCTCTGTCACGCATATCCATGCTTTCTCGGTCATCATGCTGTGAACAGATCATGCCACAGCTTTCAATGCAATGTGTTTAGTGTGTGTGTGTGTGTGTGTGTGTGTGTGTGTTGTGACAGAGAGAGAGAGAGAGAAAGAAAGAAGTTGAGAAAGAGGGAGCAGTATGTGTCTGAGAATGACATGCATTTACATGCACCGTGTCTGACTTGGCCTACCAATGTCCTTGAGACTGACAGAACAGACATGTGACAGGTTTCCAAACTTGATTAGAGTCTACTGTAAGCTGGGGTCATGATGCATCCACCAGTAGCCAAGTTCACAGCCTCTCTCATTAACACCCAAGAAGGCTGAAAATTGAGTTTGATGTCGTTAATGAAAAGTGATTTGAACCCTTTGTCCACTCTTGATTGACTGAACTGCTGTCCACTAGAGCAGGACAAATTTCTGGCCGAAGGTTTCACAATGTCCTCTTTTTGACCAAAGCAGCTTCCTTCAAACAATAACTGTGTCGAGAAAGTCTTGGTTAACATGCATTGCTCTTTTTCTCTTTTTTTTTTCTATGCATATACACCCTCATACCCCTTCACTTCATCCTTTCTAGCACACACACACACACAAACAGAGGCACTCACAGAGGCACACACACACACACACACACACACACGTACACAGAGTTCATAACCTGACACCTGTGTACCGGTTAAACATACCATGAAATACTTGGGGTCCTTTGGAATCAGCTCTGGTTGATCAAGCCAGGGGGTGTACTGGTACTTGTCTGAAACACACATGTGGCATCAGTGCATAACCTGCGTGTACATACTTCTGCTTCCGTTTGATGTTTATTGTAATACCTCAAACACAAAAAGGCAAACAAGCCTGCTGCAAACCTCTCAAACAGGATTCAGACTGGGTTTGGCTCTTTAAGTTCACATTACTTTGTCCTGGTATTAACAAAACATTATGAACATATTTTGTGAAACAAAAGTTGGAATAATCAAATTGGGCAAATGAATGGACGTTTTGGTTGTACTCAAACATGCATGGCTCCCTAACCAAAGGCAGAAAATGAATGGACGTTTTGTTGTACTCAAACACGCATGGCTCCCTAACCAAAGGCAGAAAATGAATGGACGTTTTGGTTGTACTCAAACATGCATGGCTCCCTAACCAAAGGCAGAAAATGGATGGACGTTTTGGTTGTACTCAAACACGCATGGCTCCCTAACCAAAGGCAGAAAATGAATGGACGTTTTGGTTGTACTCAAACACGCATGGCTCCCTAACCAAAGGCAGAAAATGGACAGCTGATGTGGCAGGGACCAGAAGGACAAAAAGGAAACAATTGAAAAAGAAAAAGTAATGCACTATATCCGAAAAAATGGTACCAGAGTCATTTTTGTGGATGACAGTATGTTAATGAATCACTGAATGTGAAGAACTGAAAACGGAACCCATCTTTTAACATGCAATATCAAAAGTGGCAAAAGTATATTTTCTATGCAAACATGATGAGGGACCAGTACCAGCTCAGAATAATGAAACTGGCATGTGCAATCTTTTCAAGAACAACATAAAACTGGGATTTATAACACATTTTTCAAACAGCACCAATTATACTTATCTGACAATGCAAAAGGAAAAATACAACACTGCAAAACATAATTATGTCAAATGAGTAAGTGTGCAACCATGGTGGGCAAAACAGTTGGGAACTTGAATGGAAGATTAATTTATTACCTTCAAACGTGTTCGTCTGCTTACCTTTGCGACGTGAATAATCTGGGAGTTCTCCTCCTTCCTTCTTTCGCTCTGCAAACACACCAACAAGACCATTTTTTGTTGGTGGGTCAAGATTTTCTTTTATCTCAACACTTATCAGTGATGGTATGGTCAAACTTTTACTGTCAGTTGTGACCTCCATGCAAGATGATTTGACAGCACAGGAGAAAAATAAATTATTGCATAGAATGAAACAACCTTCAGTCCAAATATCAATCTATAAATTTCTTATTAACATAATTCGGTATCAAAGCTGCCACTAAAAAACATATCAAAGTTAGTTTTTTTGTTCTGTTTAATTTCCAAATTTGTAAGTTGCAAAGACAAACAGAAGACTTAGAAAGAATATTATGATCATGACACAAAACAATTATGTTTTTCATAATATATCCACATTACAAGTATTTACTAAGTCTGAGTGAATGAAAGAGACTAAGAATGAGCTGTTATTAGTGTATTGCTGATTCTTCATGTGATAAAGAGTAGTTTAAGAACAGAATAATAAGACAATATTTTCCTTTCCCATTCCTTGTAACTATGATGTGAACCCTTTTGACCAAGTCTTTATCACTGATACAAGTTATTTGCCACAGCACAAAAGGAAAATGGAATTCTAGTGAGTTGAGCTTACACACAACTGACTGTACCACTACACATGTTGACCTCTGGCTTCACAGTCTGGAACTGAAGACATTTCTGCCTGACACCAGAGGTGCAACCGATACAAGACAGATCTCACCAAATGCCAATACTGGTTATCCACCTGTTAGTAATGTGGCAACAATTCACTAATCGTTTTGATACTGTCAGGCTATCATTCACTGACTGTTTTGATACTGTCAGGCTATCATTCACTGATCGTTTTGATACTGTCAGGCTATCATTCACTGACCGTTTTGATACTGTCAGGCTATCATTCACTGATCGTTTTGATACTGTCAGGCTATCATTCACTGTTTTGATACTGTCAGGCTATCATTCACTGACTGTTTTGATACTGTCAGGCTATCATTCACTGACTGTTTTGATACTGTCAGGCTATCATTCACTGACTGTTTTGATACTGTCAGGCTATCATTCACTGACCATCTTGATACTGTCAGGCTATCATTCACTGTTTTGATACTGTCAGGCTATCATTCACTGACTGTTTTGATACTGTCAGGCTATCATTCACTGACTGTTTTGATACTGTCAGGCTATCATTCACTGACTGTTTTGATACTGTCAGGCTATCATTCACTGACCATCTTGATACTGTCAGGCTATCATTCACTGACTGTTTTGATACTGTCAGGCTATCATTCACTGACTGTTTTGATACTGTCAGGCTATCATTCACTGACTGTTCTGATACTGTCAGGCTATCATTCACTGACCATCTTGATACTGTCAGGCTATCATTCACTGACCATCTTGATACTGTCAGGCTATCATTCACTGACCATCTTGATACTGTCAGGCTTTCATTCACTGACCGTTTTGATACTGTCAGGCTATCATTCACTGACTGTTTTGATACTGTCAGGCTATCATTCACTGACCATCTTGATACTGTCAGGCTATCATTCACTGACCATCTTGATACTGTCAGGCTTTCATTCACTGACCGTTTTGATACTGACAGGCAATCATTCACTGACCGTTTTGATACTGTCAGGCTATCATTCACTGACTGTTTTGATACTGACAGGCAATCATTCACTGACCATCTTGATACTGTCAGGCAATCATTCACTGACCCTTTTGATACTGTCAGGCAATTATTTCCTGACAGTTTTGATACTAATAGACAATCTGTTTGTTCCAGGCAGTCTTCTTTCCTTGTTTATTCAAATTTTTATTTTCTTACCAATTTTAAACTAACCTGTTTTCTCGTCCCGTTGCTCTGAGGACATACGTCTGCTGCTGTCATGGCGATCTTTCTCTCTGTCCACTCGGCTCCTGAAAAATCCAAAAAGGCACAAACATATTCCATGAGAGCTGAATCATCTATTTTCATCTCCTTACAAATCACAAACTTTCAAGACTTTAAAATTTTGCAGGCAAGAAAAAAAAAAAAAAAAAAAAAAGATTCCTCACTGATCGAAAACTTTCAAGACTTTATGCTAATTAAACATGAGTTGGGGGGAGGGGGGGGGGAAGGACTCATCAAAACTCCCAAACATACAGGAAAAAACCAACAACAAATAAACAAAACTCCTCATAAATTCCAAACTGACATAAGGAAAACACACACAAAGAGAAAAAACACAGAAAAACATGTTCATAATCAATCTCAAACTTCCAGGCAAAAAAAAAAACAACAAAACAAAAACAAAAAACAAAAACAAAAAAAAACTCCCCTCCTCACCAATCCCAAAGTTCAAAGACTGCCAATATGTTTTCTGTAATTCTTACACGCTATGTCCCTGCTACCTGAAGCCTCTCAAGTCTCTCCCCTTCACAATGCTGAATGATCTTGCCAACAAACAGTGGCAGGGGGCCCTCACCTGCTGTCTGAGGAGGACTTCCTGCCCGAGGACAGCTCGTGGCGCAGGTCATTGGGGTCCAGATTGGGCCGCCGGGACGACCCCATCTCCTCCCCTCTCTGCAGCTCTGCGTAGCGTGCCTCAAACCGTGGGTGGGTTGACATCCGCAGCCTGCAACACAACACGCAAAGTCAGAACAGAGTTCCTTGATGGGTGTGGCGGGCGAATGGTTAATCGCTAGATTCTTGCTCAAGTTTCCCCAGTCTGATCCCTCGTTTCGGTGCAGCTGGTGGGTGAAGGGTAGAGATTTTCCCCCAATCTCCCCAGTCAATGTACGTGCAGACCTACAAGTGCTTGAACCCCCCTTTGTGTGTGTACGCATGCAGATCACATATGCACATTAAAGATCCTGTAATCCATGTCAATGTTTTGTGGGTTATAGAAATAAGAACACAACCAGCATGCAAACCCCTGAAAACAGAGTATAGCTGCCTACATGACAGGGCAAAAACAGTCATACACATAAGTTGTATTTACAAGTGAATGTGGGAGTTGCAGCTCATGAACGCAGAAAAAGATGAAGGAGGAGAAGAATGGAGTTTGATCATTTCTGAACTTCCGCCATAAAATCAGTCTCCTGACTGGACAGCAATTTGACACTGCTTAATGTGCTTACGGTGACAAGCTGGATCTATTCAAGTCTGCAGAATACAATTCCCATGCCTCCTCCCTTCCATACTTAGGTTACATACCAGTGACTGAAACTGATTTTTTCTGTTCTGGAATTACAGCATATTCCTAAAGACTTCCAACCTTGCATCTCAAACTGGCTTCTCCGCCCAGAAATTAGAGACAAAGGTTGTTCATGCACTCAAACAAAGATTAGTCACTGTCTGTTCCCCTTATCCCATCTTCTCCCTTCCAGTGTCAAATGACCTTGACCAGTTTACCTGAACTGGGGATTTCTCTGTGTTGAGGGAGAGGCAGACCTTGACCTTGACCTGGAACTGGACTGGCTCCTCTTCACCGTTCTGTCAAGGCAACCAGCAATGAAGCCATTTTGTAATAATAATAATAAAGAAAACAACAACAACAAAAAACACAAGTTTATCACATACAAATAATACCACAATCATGACAATGCAAGGCACAGACAGAACAGGTCTAACAAACTGTGAAATAAATTTTCATGATAACGAAAGTACCCACTGTGATTTTTGGTGGTCTATTTTCCCCTTACCACTCAGTGCAGGATTTTCCACAATTCCATTACAAAGTACTTTCACACAGGGTATACTGACATCTACCAAAAGGACAATACAGTCACACAAAACAGCTCTGTGACTGCCTGTTCCCACAGGGTTTTTTTTTGCAGCACTGCCTTACAGTTACACTGCAGCACTTCCACACTTTTTAATGCACATCTAGACTTCATGCAGCACTCCTAAGACTGCTGCACTTCCATAGACTTTTTGCAGAACTGCCACAGACTGCTGCACTTCTAGACTGCTGAACTTCCATAGACTTCTTGCAACACTTCCACTCACTGCAGCACTTCCACAAATTGCAGAACTTCCGAAGACTGCTGCACTTCCATAAACTGCCCCACACTTAATTTTTTTTTATATTCTGCTATATATTCCCAGAGAATACCTCATCTTTCATTCAACAGTTTCAGATAATCCTACCTCCACAGACTTTCTGCCATAGTGCTCTGAACAGCTTCAGAAGCTCATGCTTTCAGTGACCTATCAAGTTTGGGGGACAACTGCAGCCTCGGCCCTCAGTTTTTTGTTTGTTTGTTTTTTTTTGTTTTTTTGCTCAACCTACAATAAATCACTTTACCACAGGGGGATCTTTTGTGTCTGCTTGTTCACATACACTAAGAATCATATACATCAAATCAATCCTAAGAATATACACAATATTCAGGTATAAGCACACATATCAAAACAATAAAAGGTATGAACAGCATTCCAAAAAATTAAAGAAAACAACAATCTTCTCTGTCTCTCATGACACTTGGATTAAAAAAAAAAGGAAAAAAAAAAGAAAAAAACACGGGTGGGTCTGTTCAGCTTAGCTGAGTCACGGTTCAATAATTCTACATGCAAATTGTAATAAGATTTAAAAAATACATAAAGAACATTTTGTAATGTGAGCATCATTTTCCCCCCTTTTGGTCTTGGAATCACCTAAAATTACTCATAAGAACAGCAAAATTGACCCTGTACTAGTGGTCCTCAGAATCTCATTATCAAACACAGAGAAAAAAAAAAGTTAAAAAAAAAAGGGAATCTCAATATTCCTTTTGTCTTTTAGAACTGAAAGTCAGTTTATTCTGGAGTCATTTTTATCAAATATGGGGAACAGTGACATACTACAACTGTGTACAAGTACAACATAGTACTGAAAAAATCTTTCTGTGAATACACTATGTTCTGGGGCAAACCATGCTTCTCTTTGGCCCCCTCTACAAAAATCAGTGTGCCATTCTCTCAAATTTTGCATCCTTTACCCACAGCTGCTCTTTCCACTGCACTTAAAGTATCCTTGTTCCTGATCTATTGCTCTAACAGTATCCTTATCCCTGATCCTATTGCACTGACAGTATGCTTATCTCTGAATCTATTGTGCTCACAGTGCAATCAGTGTTCGCTGTTCCCCATGCACCTAAAATTTTGAGGGTCAATATGACCCTCTGTCTCTTTTTTGGGGGGTGCTGGGGGTCATTTCACAAATTTTGAGGGTCATTTTGAGGGTCAAAGTCTAAATCATCCCATGTTTCAGCTTGCTGCTTTTGTTTGTTTGTTCCCCCAGACATCACACACACACATACACACTGGTCAAACTGAAATCCAATGTAAAAGTATTTACAAACCAAAAAAAAGAAAGAAAAAAAAATTTCAATGACTACAGTGACAATAACAAATGCGTCTCAATGCCAGTACCATGAAATGACTACTAGCATGGTCTGGGGTTATATATCACTGTCACAAACAAAACCTAAAAAAGAACAAAAAATGAAGAAACCCCCCCCAAAAAAAACGAAGTACCAAGCCACATGACACAAAACATTAAACAAAACTAAAATCAAGCATGCTGTCAAGCATCATACAGTAATAACCCAAATATAACTTGAACTCTGATTTTCATTTATTCATTCACTTCCAACCAGCCTCAGGCGCTTTTTTCTATTGACAGAATCTCTCTGCTGAATCTCTGTCACTGTCCGGTTGTCTCTGTTTTTTTTAATTTGTTGCCAAATGGCCGCTTGCCAAAAGCATTCATCTTTTTTACTGTGAACCTGAAATGCAGATTGTGCAGAAAAGCATCCCAGAGCGAAATTAGCACCAGTCAAGCTCCTCCAGCCATGTCACTAAAGTTGCGCTCAAAACTTTTGCGTGCGGCCTTCACAGTGTCTTCGTTCTGTCAGTTTTGATGGGCCAGGATTTGCCAATTTCGAAGGCCCCACGCCCATATTTCGACTTGATCACATTTCGACGATAGTTTGTTCAGAATCTCTGCTAGTACAGCTTGTAGTCTACAACAAGTCTGTATTCGTGCTCTAGCCAGCGCATCGGCAACAATTTCAGCATTTGTATGGAATGGTTGAGGATTGAGCGAACACGTTCTGTGCACTGGGTAAACGTATCTGACTCCAGTAAGGGAATTAACTTTGCGAAGCAGGCTTGTCGTCTGCTAGAGCAATCTGCCAGTACTGTTTGGTCTGGAAGCAGGTTTTTTTTTTCAGAAATTGTGTGTCATTATAACGCACATACCAAAAATATTGTGCGTCAAAACTGAAATCTGTGCGTCATTTACTCACATATATGCGTAATCTGGAACACTGGCATTATCCCTGAATCCCTTGTACTGACAGTGTCCTTATCCCTGGACCTGCTGTGTAGCATTATTATCCCTGAACCTACTGAGCTCACATCATCATTATCCCTGGATCTATTGTACTCATCATTATCCCATATCTGCACAATAGCCGAATGGTTAAAGCATTGGACTTACAATCTGAAAGTCCCGGGTTCGAATGTCAGTGGCACCTGGTGGGTAAAGGGTGGAGATTTTTCCGATCTCCCAGGTCAACATATGTGCAGACCTGCCAAAGCCTGAACTCCTTTCGTGTGTATACGCATGCAGATCAAATACGCATGTTAAAGATCCTGATATCCATGTCAGCATTCAGTAGGTTATGGAACAAGAACATACCCAGCATACACACCACCGAAAACGGAGGATGGCTGCCTACATGGCAGGGTAAATAAACAAAATGGTCATACACGTAAAATGTTAAATGTTATATGCTTGTCTGAGTGTGTATGTGTGCGTGCCTGAAATCTGATTGAATGACAAAGGAAACGAATGATGAGTGCCCTATAGAAGCCGTCAGCTGGCTCTATCCAGGTAGGCAGCCTGTGTTATAAATGACCCCGTGTTTGTAAAGCGCTTAGAGATTGGTCTCTGACCGAGGATAGGCTCTATATAAGTATCCAAATCAATCAATCAATCCATCCCTGGATCTGTGCTCACAGAATCGTTATCCATGAATCTACCATGCTCACAACAACATTATCCCTGAACCTACTGTGCTCACATCACTATCCCTGAACCTACTGTGCTCACATCATTATCCCTGAACCTCCTGTGCTCACAGCACCATTATTCCTGAACCAACTCTGCTCGAAGCATTGTATCCCTAATAAATGCTCACAGCACTGTTATCTATGAAGACAGTAGCTATGTTGGACAGGTACTGTACCTGACGATGTTGAGCGAGGACTTGTACTGGTAGGAGGCTGAGGAGCTCTGTCCTGATTCAGTTTGCTGGGAGGACTTCCCAGGTTTGACCCGAATCACTCTCCTGAAATCATCACTCCCAGGTAAACAACAGTCGCAGGATATGCAGACAGACACACACAGAGTGAGAGAGAGAAATGGGTGGTTGTGTGGGTGTGCAGTCAAATTATGAGAAAGCTAAAGGATATGCATTCATCAGGATCTGTTTGCTGTTTTTTTCTTATCACCAAGCACCCATTTTCCTGACAGAATGTTACTGCACCAGTTTAATTGTAAATGAAAAATGCTTAAATACTGTTACTTTCCATCCTCTACCCTCCAACAAACGGCTCAAACAAAAATACTTGATGTTTTAAAAATATATTTATACTTATTGTAAAGAAACATGTGTGAGAGTCCATTAAAAAATGATAAAACCTTACAGTAGCATCCCATACACACCCAGCAAGAGATATCTTATTACACACCCAGCAAGAGATATCTTATCTTCAAATACCACAACACCATAAGGCCTGCAAATGATTATGGATGGAGACTTGAAAGACAAAACTTGCATTCCCAAACCAAACATTTTCACTTACCTCTCAAAATCTGGGTCGTCTGCCAAATTTTTATCATGTCCAAATGCCTTAATTTCCTCCCTGTCAAAGATAGGCTTATGTTTGCGGCCTTCATAGGGATAGATCATGTTAAACAGCCCTTCATCAAACACAACCGTCACCGTGGAGTCCTCAGAGGGCTCAGCGTATGGGTTGCGTTGAATGGCAATGGAGATGTCCTCATCCAGCTCAAAATCGGAATCCTGAGAGATCAGTGAGAAGATCTTGTGCAAACGGTTTCGGGGTATCAACTCCTTTCCCTTTGAGGCCACAGCAGACTTTCTGCTGGTGCGCTGTATTTCTGGTGACAGTGAGCGTGAACGCCTTACATATTTTTCCAGTTTCCGTTTTTCATCTTCCTCAGGTTTTGAAGTGTGTAGCTTGTCTGTGTAATGCTCATCAGGTTTTGAAGCATGTTTGTCCACGTAGTACTTGGGACGCTCCTCTTCATGCCTGTTCCCATAGTGATACTGGCTCCGATCATGTGATCTGTGCTTTTCCCGGCTGTCAGATCGAGATCTATGGGAGCGGTCTTTTTCATGGAAAGGGGAGGAATGCCGACGAGTTTTCTTTCTGACAGGGGTCTTGTCATCTGGACTGTGGGAGCTCCTGCACAAAATGTAAAGCAAACACATAATGATGAAAGGCCTGCTACAGCTACTACTATACCACAACAGTCACACATACACTAATCTGTCCTGCCACCTTCTCACTTGCCCACACATAATTTTTTGTTTTAATTACTATACTTGTCCATTTAGTGTTCTTACTGAAACACAGGTGCATGATCCAACTTTATGTTGTTCTCTGAGTGAAATGCCTTTTTTTTTCCTCTTTTTTTTCTAAATTACCTTTTTATCAGCAAATGTGTCTGGTCATAAGCCTGTCATTTCTTTGCTGTCAGTACTCCTAATACCGCTCAGTGAGATGGATTGGTCAAAGCAACAATATTCTCAAGAACAGAAGCGAAGAGAAAAAAGTTAACTGCACCAACTAGCCAAGGACATTTGATCAGAATTTCTCACTGACTGATACAGGCCAAAAAGCACTATTTTTACTACAATTTTAGCACCAGTCCATCTTTACTATATTTGTTTCCAACTGCTACATGAATTTGCTACTTAAGTGACGGGCGCAATAGCCGAGTGGTTAAAGCGTTGGACTGTCAATCTGAGGGTCCCGGGTTCGAATCACGGTGATGGCGCCTGGTGGGTAAAGGGTGGAGATTTTTACGATCTCCCAGGTCAACATATGTGCAGACCTGCTAGTGCCTGAACCCCCTTTGTGTGTATATGCAAGTGGAAGATCAAATACGCACGTTAAAGATCCTGTAATCCATGTCAGCGTTCGGTGGGTTATGGAAACAAGAACATACCCAGCATGCACACCCCCGAAAACGGAGTATGGCTGCCTACATGGCGGGGTAAAAACGGTCATACACGTAAAAGCCCACTCGTGTGCATACGAGTGAACGTGGGAGTTCCAGCCCACGAACGCAGAAGAAGAAGAAGCTACTTAAGTGTAGTACTTTCACTGTGAGTGTAGCAAAAAAGCATTCTGATGTTCGGCATAACAAGCTATATTCAAAACGAAGCAGCTGCCAAGATGACTGGACTAACAGACGGACAGGAAAACAAAAGGTTTCAAGTTAAACGACGACCATTTCCCACTGCTGGCAGAGCATTCCTATCCCCAATACACAAGCTTGCAACGACAGTTACAGAATCTCGGCACACCTGACATGTGTCTGCTCTTTCTCCCTGGCCGGGGAGCGACGCTGATCCGGAGTTTTGGAGTGCTGACGCCTACGCTGTGATCCACTATCAGAACTCGATGAATCTGAATCCGAGGGCTTTTGACGATCCCGAGAACGTGACTTCTCTGCGCTGCGGCCTCGTGAATGGCTGCGACTGTGACTGTAGCTGCGAGATCGGCGACGTCGGTTGTGTGTCTCATCCCTGTGATTTTTTAAAGACCCAATTTGTTACTGCTGCTGCTTATCCCCCAAGCACCCCCACTCCCTTCCCTAAAAGTCACACACACATGAAAAACATAGACGCATGTAAAGAACTTGGATACAAATGTACAAATCCATGTCTCTGTCACACACACACACATACGTACTATTTATCACGCTACTGGTTTCTTTTTGCTTTTCCATTGAATGCAATATTTCTCTTTGTAGACAACTATTCCCAAGCATACTCATTCTTATTTCCACCATTGGAATTTTTAGTCCATTTCCATTTTTCGCATATTATGAGACTCTGATTTTTTTCTTCCAATCTGTCTTAAGTGAAAACATGACTGGATGTTCTCTGACAGCCTTATCCTATCCTAAACTAAGGTAAAAAAACAAACACAAACTCTGATCACTTAAAACAGATATGCCAGAACTGGCTCAAGCCAATCTAAAATAATCCAGATGATTACAAAAAAAATATGCCTACTCACACACACACATACACACACACACACAAGACAAGTTCCCTCCTGGCAACCACTGACCAGGCCTTCAGGACAAGGAAAAACAAACAAACAAACAAAAAACCACCAGTGGTTTAAAAGACAGAATCACCAAAACTGATCACCACCAAACTGACCTGTTGTTATAACGCTGGTATCTGGGGTAATACCGCTCCGACGCCCCCCGATACGAAGACATGCCCCGTGAGCCACGATACATGAAGGGACGTCGAGAGGGCCGGCCACGCCCAGAGCCACCGCGGAAGTAGCGCTGATGGTAGTGGCCCGGCGGGGAATACCTGCGTGTTGACACAAGGTCCAGCACCCGCTTTTGCTTGGAGGAGGGAGGATCAGAGGATCCAGACCTCGATCTGTTTTGGAGCGGGAAAAAAGAAAAGAGAACAGAATTATATCAAACAGCCTTTATAATATATCTGCTTCTGAAAATAAATTCTTACAATGCAGTTACTGACAGAGATATACACAGGCAGATCCCATAGGCCTTCTAAATTTCATTTATTATTTCCTGTGCAGTTATTCACTGCCGTAAAGATAAACAAAGGTAGATTCCATATGCCTTTTATCCTAAATTGGTATCTAATTCTTACTGCAAAAACTTAAGAGACTTCCCAAAATATAAATTCCAATAATGTAGTAACTTGCAGAGACATATATATATCCCATATGCCTCCCAAATTTGATTAAATAATTTTCATGCAGTTACTAACACACACACACACATATATGTATATATATCATGAATTCCTATCTAGTCACTGACCTTTGTGATTGAGAGATATCTATACAAAGATACATGCCATATGCCATAAACTGGTTGTTTTAAAGAAAATTGTGATTGTTAATTTCTGAGAGATACACAAAGATAAATCCCACATCCTTTCTAACTTTGATTTAATTCATGTGCCGTAACTTACAGCTAGCTTTTCAAAGGTGGGTTCCACATATGCCTTCTAAATTTGTAGGATAAATTACTATAGTAACTGACAGAGAAATATATGCAAAGACATACAGATCCGTTGCGTATTCATAATCTGAAGTATAATTCTTTAGAAGTAACTGGCAGAGAAATATGCAAGAAGACCAATCCCACATGACATGCCTCAGTAATCAACTAATTTGCAAAATCAATTCCTCTAACTCTGTTTAGTAATTGACTTTTTTTTAAAACAGATATTTATTCAATGAAAGATTCCATGTCAGATGTGCCTTCTGAATTTGTATCATAAATTCTTTTGTATTTCATTAACTCTTCCCAACACCATAATCCACTGAAAATAAACCTGTCTGGGATGTAAATTTTAACTGAAAGCATTTATAAAGAAATATATAAGTAAAGAATAGAGATTCATCAGCATAAATATTGCAAACATTAACAGGAATTCATTGACATAAACACAATTTTAAAAAAAGAATAAATTCTCTTTTCTTTTTTTAAGTCAATTCTGCAAAGACTTTCACAGATTTTCTTCCAAGACTAGCATTCTATGCCTGTGCCTGGGTGCATAATAGTTACTGGCTGACAAACTGGCAGATATCATAGACTCAGAGAGAGAGGAAGCATGCACTGCACTGGCTGTGACTGATTCTTTCTCCTTGTCATTATTTGTTATCTGATGCACTTTGATGACTTTAAACAATGTCATAATAGGTATATCTATATCTGTATTCTTTTCTTTAATCAGTGAGTCCTTGTTCAAGCCTTAAGCACAGAAAGAAGAAATCTGTGCCAGCGTGTGACTCTCATCCTAACCTCATTCAGTCATGTGGCTTTTTGACCCTGAACTGGCCAATAGTAAAATATATCATCATATTTCTGAGAAATCTCCACAAACTAATTTTGTTATCAGTACTTCTAGTTATACAAACAACAACAACAGTTGCAAATGCACAGAGCAGACACAGATTTGTAAACTTATATCTATAAACACACTATCACAATCATCTTGGATGGTGTGATCCATCTTTTGTTTTAGTCAGTAATGAAAATAAAATGCAGATGGACTTGTGTTAGACTAGTGAAACACCGAAAGTCAGAACTGAAGGTCATTTGTGCTGATCAAGATATGTTCAGGCAGTTCTCTCTGCCAAAGACCCAACCCACTACTCACCCAAGGCTGAGGAATGAATCAAAGCTGGAATTGACAGCATGGCAACTGCTGTTAGTTTTTATCACCCTTTTCAAAACTCCTGGATCTTACTTTTCTGCCATCAGATCCACTTTCTTTGTCATCATTTTGGGTTGTTGTTGTTTTTTTTGTTGTTGGTGGTGGTGGTCTTTTTTTTCCCTTAAAAAAAAAAAAAGAAAAAAAGAAAAAGAAAAAAGAGATGGCTGACAGCTTCAACATCCATTATAAGCTGAGAGGATGATTCAGGCCAATCAGACTAACTCCATCACCTTCCTTCGTCATCAAATCCTCCAGCCCATGGTACAGATTTTAACCTCAGTGGAAACTCTGGATCCATTGACAGATCTTTGATGAATTTGTTGTCAAACCATGTAATCATAAATATCATCTGTCCTATGATCCTGTCTTCAAATGCAAACAAAGGCATTTCTGTCATTGTTGCTGTCATTGATCCATTTCACTCCTTGTGTAAATATCTGCAGTGGACTGATCCGATGATGACCATGCGTATGTGTTGCAAACCGCTGTCATCAACAAAATCACCAAAAATCAGTATGTTGCTGGAGCTTCCATTGCAGTAATCACAGCTGTTGTTGTTGCCTTTTGATACTGTTGTTGTTGTTGATGTTACACTGTTATTGTTCATCTCCAAAACTGTTTTTGGGGTCAGCAATGATGACCAGCTTCAAGTGGCTGGTGGAAGAACTATTGTCACAGCTGTGACTGTCTTCCCGAAGATTTTCAATGATCTCATGGAAGGATAAACCCCAAGGCATCTGAGCTTTTCCGCCATCTCATGTGCTTGAATGACACTGAAAAAATAGACAATATGCATGCAGCTTAGTGAATTATTGAGAATAAATATTGCATATATGTCATACTATTAGTGACTATTACAAACTTTTTCTGGGTCTACAACTAGGTCTATGTTTACAAACATTTTTAATGAAAGTTCCTTAACACTAAAAGTTAAGTTTCTTTGTTGACAGATCTAAAGTTCAGTCATAATTTGACAGTATATACAGTGACTGAGTGAGTAGGGTGACAGCATGCTTTCACGTAATTGTTACACTAAAATGAATCAATACAATTGCTAAGGCACATGTGCATGTGTGTGAGTTGTATCTAATCTTTATATTCTTTTAATGTTAGTTCCTGAAATAACAATGCAGCATGTGATAAATAATTACACACATTTTCCTTCTTCTGTATTAATTTTTCAAACAATAACTCAGAATAAGATTTTTTTTTTTTTTAATCAGTCTTTTCTGTACCACTTCACACTGGATTTTTTTTTATGGCTTAAGGTATGTTTGTGCACGTGAATGTGTGTATGATGCTATAATGGAGGTCCATTTAGATTAAAGACAATGTGACAAGGCTTCCTTTCATAATATATCTGGACATCAACCAGACCAGGGAGATACAGACACCTGTATTGTTGGTCAGGATATTTCAGCAACACTACCAAATACACATTCTGTGAAGTGGATGATCCTCAGCTATATGGGCCCAGCCTATTTGAACACACAGCACACTCAGCCATGGGCTGGCAAAAAAAAAAAAAAATTTTTTTTTCTTTCTGGGGCTCAGATTTGTGTCCTCCAAATAACGTCTGATATCTATGTTAACTACCTGACTACAGTGTCTGGTAGCTTTGGTAATGTTTAATATATATAATATACATATATGCTCATATTTATGAATACATGAATGTGTAACACAAGCAAAGCCTCTTGAGTGTGTATCTATATTAACCCCTAGGCTGCCTGCATGACGAGATAACTCGTCATGGCAAGCATGTATGCTTCGCTGCCTGCATGACGAGATAACTCGTCATCGAAATATTCTGACTTTTCCCTGGTTTGCATTCACTTCCTTGGCAAAAATAGTGGTAGCTTTAGCCTGGGGAATCTCTCTAGATTCTATTCATAGCTAGAAACCCCATCTACGTCATGAAGCAGTCCTTTATTTGAACGTTTTGGTTGGGTCACTGTCCAAGTGTTTGCCTGACTTCTCTCCTCGCTCGCTCAACAAAATGTCGGACTGACGCCGTGCTCAAGACATGCGATCGTGACGAACTAAATCAAAAATGATTTCTTTCTTTAGCTGATGCTCAGAAAGAACTGAAGCGTAAATTCGAAGGAGAAGATAGAGATGAACATTTATAGGACGATCTGATAGAAAATAAAGGGAGCAATCAAGAGAGTGGCCAAGATGCAACTGTCAGTGAGTGATGTCAGCTGTACAGCTGTTAGCAGACGACAGATGACCGAATTAGCAGCAGAGCGATATTCTTGGCACGCAGCCAACGCGGTCTGATGAGAACTGAATCAAGTGACCGTGTGAGAGGGGTGAGGAGGAGGGGGGGGGGGGGGGGGTGGAGACTGAGGGGGCGTGGCCTCACATCCATCTTATCACTTGGAGAAGTCACAATGTATTGTGTATCTATTTCTTAAAAAAAATATATATATTGTGGTTGTTCTAGTATGATTTTGTGTTTGCAGATATCCATTTGTCCAGAAAATATGTTTTTGTGCAAATTACCTGACTAATGTTTGTAATGAACAAGTTGAAAATGTGACAAAAAACAAAACACTGATTTCAAAACAACAACATGTCACTAAAAATATATAAAATGGGAAAATAGCATGTGTTTTGTATTCTTTATTCATTTACCTTTCAGAAAATATATACTTTTATGGGTCTTTCTCCAATGACAAAGAGCACAGAATTTTTGGAAAATTTATACCCGTTTTTTGTGAAAAAACCCTGGCAAATAGATTTCACTTAAATCTTATTCTCCTGGCAGCCAAAGGGTTAAGACACAATAAGAGCATGCATGTAGTGTGTAGAGGTAAATATCTGTTATCATTCAATAAAGCATTCTGACAATTAAACTTAAAATGAACACACACCAATATATATTATATATCAGCGGGAGGGGAATTGTCTCATACTACACAGACATTGCTAGAACACTTCATTAATAATTAATAAATCATATTGTGGAACAAGCACAACAATTTTTACGTTACATTGTTAGGCAAACACGATCTCAACTTGTGCAGTTCAGGTCACCCAATGTAAATCGCCCCTACCCCCCAACATAAACTAATGATTAACATTCTCCCTCAAAAACGTTTTCATTAGATCAGAACAGGAAACAAGACAATAGTTACCTATGCTTGAGCTTCACAATGGCCATGTGACTTTCCGCATCATGTAAATTTCCCAGCGTGTTCATCTCAATGCTTCTTCCTCCTTCCAGATAAATGCTGCGTCCTTTCTATACCTCCTCAGTGGCCAAAATGTTGGGTCTGTTGTGGGGCTGTCATAATTGGCAACAGGCTTCATTCTTATTCTTTTCATGGGAACAGGTCTGCAGAACATTGCAGGCTCTGGTGGCATGCCTGGCATAGGTCATTATTCACATCTGTCTCTGAATATCTTTCAAAATGCAGATCCAGTCCTGTGAGACTGTAGATTTTTCGTAGCATTTCAACATAGAAAAAAAAAGTGCTCCCAAATAGATTTTGTTTAATCACAACAGAATTTTTTTTATTTCAGACTCTTGAAATTTACATCCCTCTAAATTCAAATGAGTATTTTGTGATGTATACTGTGCTGAAAATTGAAATACACAGAAATAGTTGTGATTATCTGATACAAAAGTCACTTGTAGTTCTCAGCCAGTAAGGGACCCTTTCACTTTTCACATAGATTATTGGTAGATTCTATTTGCTACATTTTTGTTCGTTTGCTTTTTCGAGGGTTTTTTGGTTCTTGTTGCTTTTTTTATAAACAACCTTTGAAAGGTTGTGATGGAATATTTCAGACTGAGCTGGGGTTTTTTTCATTTGAAGCATCTGCAACAAGAAGAAATAATATATAAATTATAAATATAATGAATGATAATTTTGTTCCAATCATCAATATTTGTCATTGTGTGTGTGTGTGTGTGTGTGTGTGTGTGTGCGTGTGTGTGTGTGTGTGAGAGAGAGAGAGAGAGAGAGCACACAAAACTTGTCAAAAAAGGAAAAGGCCATTCATAGAAAACTATGACAAATAGACAACACATAAATTTATCTTTCTCCCTCTCAGTCTCTCACTCTCCCTTTCTCAGTTTCTGCCTCTTGCACATATGTCCAATGTTAATGTGCACAAACACACACACACACATACACACACCACATGATGAGACGCACACACACACACCTGTTCTTCAATCAGCTAGATATTACCAAAAAAATGTGAACCTATTTCCTTAAAAAGGATTACATTTTTTTTACTTTCCCACCACAGAAAAATGTAAAATCCACTTCTACTCCTTGTCCCACATAAAAAAATATTAAATCTCAGTGAGCACACAGTGTAATAACCTGTAATTACCAGACTCACCGTTCTCAGGCAACAAGCAGTTATGCCACTCCACAGCTCAACAGCCTTGTTGTTTTTTCGTTTTTTCTTGTTTTGTTTTTTCAGTGTCCAGCAGTTCTGCTATATGGCTGTCAGTGTCACTATGACAATGTCAGACTGTACTGGACATCAGAAACATGGTGTGCATCCACATAAAAAAGTCCTGCAAGTGCTGCAAGACAATTAGACGCCATTAGCACATTCATGAAGAGGCGATACAGACTGCGTGAGTGATTTTCCATGGACACAATCCTCCACTTGCCCAGTGGTTTCCAAATCCCAAGTCTGACATCAGTTGTAAGTGTATTCATCTGTCCAGGTTTCTGCCATCATCGGGGTATTCCTGAGTCATCTCCATGTCTCTCTCATCAAGGTGGTTTCATGTTGTGGAATGGGAAGCTTAAAAAGACACTTCTTTCTGTTAACACCATTGTCTTTTTCTTTTTTGGGAAAAAAAAGCATCTGGAGCTCATTACTTATTCATTCCAATCTTACATTGCTTTCTCCTGTAACAGTACATATCATCTCTGAAAAAAACTTACAAAGGCATCACATCATACTAAATTACAGAAATCGTAACCGTTCCTTTGCCAACTTGGTAATGCACATCTGCAGTACAACTACTATAAATTATAAGTCATGATAAACGAATGATTCAAATGCAAAGCATGAATGATAATAGAAGACCTTTTAAAATTATTCTTCTTTTTTTTTAAAGAGCATAGTTCTGCATACACTGACACAGACTTGAGTCGATAAGTTGACAAATACATTATACAGTACTGTACATACATCCTCATTTTGTGATTTATGATAAATCATACTGATAGACTAAAGCTGATAAGCACACAGAGTGACACACACACAGTGACACACACGCAGTGACACACACACACAAGATCACAGATCGAACACAATGCAATACAATTATTCTGAACTTTCTAGTGTCTGAAAGTGAAACTTAAGTTTACTTCCATAAAATCATCACAATGAATTTATTCCTGATGTGTGTGATTGAGTGGAATCTTTCTTTTTTTGTCACTGATGTCTGTAGCTAAAGTAAAACAAGCCTCTTTTTGAATCTTAGCTCATCATATTCAGATGCTTCAATCCTCATTTTTAAACAAGCTTCCTTTTATTTTGATGCAGTCTGATGCACACTTTGGAAGATACCAATCAATCAACATATTAAAGAAAGAATGTTCTAAACATACAATTACTTAGTACTACTACTATCATCAAGATTTTAAATTCCTACTGGTCCAAAACCAGTAACTAAAGTAAAGGAAGGTGGTGTTCCCTGAAAATGCTATAACATTCACCATTTGTTTCAACTGCAAATGTTTGTAAGCCAGTGACTGTCTTAACTAAAGCCATGGCCCATAGGCACAAAAATAAAATTTCTGTCACCACAAATCAGACTGTACTTCTAGTCTTGAACATAATAATGAATCATTCCTTAGAGCTGGACATGATCAGGATTTAAAAAAATATATATATATTAATCAATAAATGAGTAAAGTTGTACAAATACTAAATAACATTTGAGTTAGAGACAGCACAAACGTTTTTTCATTAGTTGCATGCACTATCCCAAGTCTGTTGCGAGGATCTATTCAACATAGCTCTACCGTCTACGACTGACAACTGCAAATTTGTGCAATGTATCGATCCTGATACTGATCTAGGAGAGTGCCATCAAAAACATGGAAAAACAAAACCATATCATGGCATATGGTTTTTCCCGTAAATTACTTTTTTTTTTTTTACTTTAATGTTTACATAAAAGTACACCAACCTTGAAATTATTTTTCAACTTCTGGATTATCTATAGACCTACATCTAGCTTCAGAAAGACACAATAATGCTAGTGGTACATTGATTATCAAAAGACACATGGCACAGTTTTTTCACTTGTGTTGAGGACACTTGTTTTTTCTTCTTCCCGCAACTGACTCTGTTCGCGATGGAAAAGCGTAGAAAATATTACCTGCGGTCTCGTTTTGACGACATTAGTATTCGAACTGCCTTATCATCTGATTTGCAAGCATAAAAGAAGACAATTTTCTCAATGCAGCTGCAAGGGTGTAACTGTCTACCAAACAATTCGGTGGCTGGAGTAACTTCCGGAGCTCAAACGTCTTATCACAGAAGAAAAGAACAATGTATATATTCTAACTGTGAACCGACTCTAACCACAGAAAAAGAAGATGACAAAACAACAACAAAACAACAAAAACAACAACTGAATGGACATAATATTCACAGAAACAGGGGCGTAGGCATATGTTCAGTGTATGCATTGAAAAAAAAAAAAAAAAAAAAAAAAAAAGAGAGAGAGAGAGAGAGAGAGCGAAGTTCGTCTGAACTGATCAGTTTCAGTTTCGAGAAGGTATCAAAACGATCAGTTTCAGTTCGAGTTCAGTTTCAAGGTGTTGTCAGAGCGTGCGGACAGATCCATATACGCTACACCACAGCTGCTGGAGAAAAAAAAGCAGATGCCTGACCTTTGCATAACCCAACATGCTGATCAGGCCCTGAAAACCTGTCCCAGGTTGTTTTTTTTTGTTGTAAAATATATACATTAAAAAGATCACATGATGTACTGTGATGGTCCAAAGGCCACAGACAATTAAGATGCCTGACGAACGCACCAACCCAACACATTTGGCTTTGAGAGCATACTAAATGCTGCAGGAATGAAAGAGATGACGGGGATTATTTTTCTTCTTATTTTTTTCATGAAATAAGAAATTAACTGACGCACATACATGCACTACACGCACACACACACACTGACACGCACACACGCATGCACACACACACACACGCACACACACACACACACACACACACATTTTACTAACTTTTTTTTTGTGTGGGATCAGCTGCCAGTGGGAACTAATAACAAAACTATAGGCACTGCTGTGACCATATGAAAAGAGAGAAACATGGTTCTGAATAAATGTTTCGGTGATCTGGCGTTTTCTGATGCTGCTTGTACAGAACCCACATCCATCGAGCTTCATCAGGTAACCAGACGACCATAATGGAAAAAGTAATAGGCCTGATTAATCGATCACCCTCGTCACAAAAACGGTGCTCGAGAAGTCCATTCTTTCTTTCTTTATTTCTTTCAATGCATGGCTTTATGATTCCCGAGCGACCACAACAAAAGCAGTTACAGACGCGGACCATTCCGAATGTTCTGGGAGCTTCTGCAAACGGGGTCAGATTCCATGTCCAAATATGGAGCGACCTGGTCCCTATTTATCTTTTACCTGCAATCTTTTTTATTACAAAGGCGAATTGCATTATCCCATTTACAATGCAATCTAAGGATCCTTTATATTCATTTCAGATTGAATGAAAACTTTTATAATCACGAAACGGTGTGAAATAGCAACTATCGATTGAATATTCGGTGCTTGTTTCGTCTGCAACGTTGTTCTCTCCAGTGTAAGGAGGAAAGGAAAGTTAAATTGTGGTTATTCCGGTTTCACTCTGGTGCGTGTGCGTCTGAAGTAGAGGTAAGGATATGATTGTGATACTTTGATATGCTGTGTTTAACATTTAATTCAACATTCATATCTAGCTTAACATTTTTTGTCAGTTTTAATATGTGTTTGAGGCTGATTTATATCGACAGTATGGATAGGAGGGAAGGCACAGTACACACCCTCGATGATTTGATCACGATGATGAATGCCATGCGAATTACGATGACCATGTTATAACGTCAGTGTACTGAGTGTCGCACAACTAGAATATTACGAAGAAGATTTGTTAAAGATCTCTTTAAGTCATTGTCTTTTCCTGTACCTAATTCTTATTCCACAACTCATTTCTTTGTGTTGCCTGAGGTTGAAATGATGCTTTTAGTTTGTACATGTGCCACACCTCTCTCTCTCGGTCTCAGTCTCGGTCTTTCTCTCACTCTCCAGCCCCATCTCTCTCCTAACTCCTTCTGTCTCTCCCATTCTGTTGTGTGCTAACACGTGTATGTGTGTGCCTCGCCCAGCGAATCATCAGAATGTGTGAGTACATTTAATAGATGTGAGTGTGTGTGTGTGTGTGTGCAGGAATGCATGAGTGTGTGTGTGTGTGTGTGTGTGTGTGTGTGTGTGTTGGGTGCATGCAGTTGGGTGTGCACATGCACATAGCAAAGCTTCAATTGCCCATCATAGCAAAAGCTATAAAAAAAAAACAAAAAACAACCCTCTTCTTAGACTATGAAGTCAGTCTCATGACTTCAGCTTCCATTTCTTGGGTTGAATTAACTATCAGCTAAAGTTAAAAGGTTTCAAACTTTCAACACCCTGTCAAGGCTGGATATACATGTGCGAGCATATAGATATATGTTTGTGCATGAGAGTATTTGTATACATACTGAATCGTTTCTTTCTCACTTTATCCCTGTTTTTTCACAGTATCTATCAATATTTCCATAATTGACAACTCTCTGGGTCTCTTCCTCAGTTCCTGGGTTTTTGTTAGTCCTTCTAGTTATAAGCCTCACTCTTTCCATTATGTGTTATAATAGGGTTTTTACTTATTATATATGGGGCTGATCACAACGTCTTCTTTTATTATCTCATGATCAGCAGCTTGGTATAGAGAAAGCAAAAGAAGCAGCAGCCAGTGGAAACATTTTGAAATTTAACATCATCAGGCAGACACGCCCAGTTGAAGATGAGGATTAAGTAAGGACAAGGACATTGGAACAAAGGAAGAGACCTACACTGTTGAACCTTACAGATCAGGCCTGCTGAAACAGATAGACTACCTATCTTTATGGTAGTCAGTTTTGTCTGACTCTGACTGTCGGAACATCTGAGGAGGCAACTGCTGTCCTGAATGTCTGGGCTAGAATTTGATTATACCTTTTTTTCTTTTTTTTTAAGTAGAGAATGTCTTGCCCAAGTAACATCCCAACTCTCTTGGTCAAGAGGGCTTTATGACAGCCAGCATTGGGGATGGTCTCCATAGGCCAGCTGGCCCCCAAGACTAGTACAACACAAGGAGTTTGTGCAACCTTTCCTTCTAGTTTGGGAGTAATTGTCCGTCACAAAAGACTAAGCTGTAAATGAATTCCCATTGCAGTGGAGAAACCACTGATCACACAGCTTTCACTTTGCTGTTTGTCCAAATGTAAGCTTGTGTCAAACTTGGATATTTGGTGAGTGTTGAGCTGCAACAACCACAGCCATGTTTTGCATTTTAAGGGGTTACAACCACGCTTGCACACACACACACACACACACACACACACACACACACACACACATATATATAGACACTCACACATATCCACACACACACACACACACACACACACACACAAACACAGAGATCTATATAGACACTCACGCTTATCCAAACACACACACACTCACATACACACACACACATATGCACACACATATGCACACACACACATATATATAGATAAACACATACTCACACACACACACACATAGATCTATGCGCGCACACACACACACACACACACACACACTCTGACATAATGAAACCCTCACTGATTCGTGATTGCAGCATGAAATTTGGATTGACATGGGATGGCTAAAACATGTCCTGAAATTTAGAACTCCATAGTGGGTGACAGAAAAGAGAAAATTGTTAAATTTATATTTTCTTTTGTAGGCTGCTGCAGATGTAGCCAAAGTGGAATGTTGATTCAGAGGTAACATGTCTGCCCAGGAAGCAAGAGAATATGAACACACTGGTTCGAATCACACCAGCAGTCACCAGTATTTTTTTCCCCTCCACTAGACCTGGAGTGGTGGTCTGGATGCTAGTCATTCAGATGAGACGATAAACTGAGGTCCTATGAGCAACATGCATTTAGCGCACGTAAAAGTACCCACGGCAACAAAAGGGTTGTCTGTGGCAAAATTCTGTAGAAAAATCCACTTCGATAGGAAAACAAATAAAACTGCATGGAGAAAAAAAAAAAAAGGGTGGTGCACTCAGTGTAGTGATGCGCTCTCCCTGGGGAGAGCAGCCCAAATTTCACACAGAGAAATCTTTTGTGACAAAAAGATTAATTCAGATACAAATACGTTCACTAGATACAGAATATTTAAAATGCTGTTTTTCTAACAGGTGGTGAGAATTGCACACAGTCATACTGCAGATGACTTGTAGAAAGATCACTACAAATTTCACTGATTTGGTTAATGGACCTTGACTTCACTGTCACTGGACTTATCATTTAAATTTCTTGTGTTTTATTAGCTTGAGAGGTTTAAGTCAGGTGCAAAAAGCAGTTAGTTGCTGCAATGAGGTGACAGGTTATCAGTTTCTGTGGTGTGAATGTGTAAATGTGAATGACTGAAAAAAACAAAAACAAGAACGAAAAACCAATACGAAAAAAATGACTTTAGAAATGTGCCTGCACTTTCAAAAATGCAGATTTTTTTTTTTTGTTTGTTTGTTTTTTTGTTTCCTAAATGGGGACAGATTTATAAAATGCAGACTAACAATTATGGATAATTTCAAAATGGGGACTCTGAAACAAAAGGACTACTTCAAAAATATGATTTTAATTTAATTGTTTATTTATTTTATGTTGACTGCATTTTTATGTCTAAACAAATGTGTGGACTTCTGGATTCTTCAAAATGAAGAAAATTGGCTTCTGAGCAGTTCCACTCCTATTACCTTCCTTAGTTCCTTTCATCTCTCTCCTCCCACCCCCTCCCCCGTCACCCCCCTTTCTGTGTATGGTATTTTGTTTGATGTTGGTGCTTTTGTTCTGTTCTTGCTGTTATGGTTGTTGTAGCTTTTTTTTTTACTTATCTACTTTTCGATTTATTTATTAATTTATTTTATCCATTTTCTGTTCTTTTTCCAGTGAATCCGCTGTATCTCTAGCAGGTCACGGACCAGTGGAAGTTCCAACCGAAGCCATGGGCGACCCGCAGAGTCTGAAGGAAGAAGGCAATGGCCACTTCAAGAGCGGGCAGTACAAAGAGGCGTGCCGGTGTTACAGCCAGGCTCTGGAGGTGGGCGGCATGAAGGATGCGGAAAAGGCCATCATCTTCAAGAACCGGGCCGCCTGCCGACTGAAGCTGAACGACAACCTGGCTGCTGTAGAGGACTGCACGGCGTGTGAGTTGAGGTTCTTGTGGTCGGTGGGTACTTGTAGTGGAGACCTGTAGCACTTGGCAGTGGTGGGGTTTTTTTGGGTTTTTTTTTTGTTTGCTGCCCCATTCATCTGCTCCGTTTCAGTGGCATTACTCCCACGCCGCTCATTTAGATTCCCCCATACACTGCCACACCCGGGTTCATCCGTCGCAGTTCCAACGTCGGCAGTCCACAGGGAGCACTTGGCAGTGGTTGAATGTGAAGATGTTGGAGGTGTTTAATGAGTGACAGTAACAAATTGGAGAAGCCATGATTTTAGTCATTTGTGGTAGTGGTCATTGCACAGATTTGCAATTTGTGTGTATAAATATCTGTGTGGTATTTGTGTGTGTGGTGTTTGTGTGTGCGTGAAGGAGTGTGTGTGTGTGTGTGTGTGTCTTTGCATGTGTGGTGTTTGCGTGTGTGTGTTGGGTAAGAGTATGCGTTTGTAAGCATGTGTTGTGCTTTTGTATATTTGCATATGTGTGTAAAAATGCATGTATATTGCATACATTTTATAAGTGTGTGTTGCTGTTATTGTTGTTGTTGCTGTTTTTGTTCTTTGCAAATCTGTACCATTTGGTGTTACTGATGTTGTTGCTGGGATTATTACTGTTGTTTTTATTTTCCCTGGCTTCAGTCACTACACCACAACATCTGGACACTGCCCCCAGTAGGGATACCATGGGCTTGTCAGTGTAAACAGTTGACCAATCAGAAACAAAGATAGTGATAGAAAAAAGATGTGTGTCGCCATGTGCATCACTCATTTGAGTTTGTTGTGTTTTCAACACAGGGCACGTACAGCCAATAAGACACAGGGTTGAGGTTTGAATTTAAAAAAAAAAAGTAAAGCATTATACTTATAGGCAGAAAATTTTTGTTTCAGACTGACCATTCTGTTGACTCTTCCTTTCTTATTTTCTGCATTGCTTGGCCATTCAGCTACTTTTTTTCCCACTTTTTCTTGACTTGATGATTGGGCACTCTTACTATGCTGTTCTTTTTTGCACAAAGGACATGAGAGGTGCCCATTGGCAAATTATATATACACGTTATTATAAGGAATGTTGTTTTATTTATAACTGTGTTTATGTTCAGGTGAGTCAGTTTTCTAATCCTCTGGTAAAACATTGACAGAGTGGTCGATGTCAGAGGCATGTTTCAGGTTTATGAAATATGGTAAGAGGTAACACTGAAAGAATCTTGGAAAAAGTTGACTTACATGAGATAAAAGAGGCAACATGTTGAGCCACAGGCTCTTCTTCAGGCAAATATTTATGACATATGTTCATGAATGTGACTGTACTTGTGTCTAATTTTCTTTTCCAGGGAATTTTTTTTTAAGAGTTCTACTGGATTGATACATATGATACAGTTTTCCAGCCTGGATATGACCCTGTATGGTCAGTGGGGTTAAAAGCATCAATGATGAATGAATAAATAAATAGATAACTGAACAAGGCAAAAAAAACAACAACCATGGATTGTTGCAGCATTGAACTTGGTGGACAATGACCCAAAGGCATTGTTTCGTCGCTGTCAGGCATTCGATGCCTTGGGCAAAGTTGAGGAGGCCTACAAGGACGTGATGACCTTGATGAGAGTGGACCCCAAGAACTCGGCAGTCGTTCCGATCTACCAGAAACTGAACCCCATCATGCAAGACAAGGTGACTGGCAGTCCATGTATCACTATAGCCTTCATTAAAAAATATATATATATATATCATATTGTGTTAGTTTGAAAAATGTTTATTTCAAGGATTTCTTTTTCTAACCTAACGTTTCAAGCAAAAAGATACCCATATCCAAAAGAACTGGTGTACTTCTCATTGGCAAAAGAATATTGTGTTAGATCAAAAAATTTTGCTTTATAGAATTTCTTTTTTTTTAAATTTCTGTAGCTTAATGTTTCCATTAAAAAAAGATCTATATATCCAAAGGAAGTGGTGCACTTTTCCTTGCCTAAGAATGCTGTTCAGAAACAGACTGTGCTTTTTTTTTGCTTTTTTTTTTTTTTAGGTAAGAAAGCTTTTTTTTTTTTTTTTTTTTTTTTTGTAACAATGATTTTCTTCGAATTGCTCAAGCTGGAAGAGGTGTTGTAGAAGGATATATACCAGAAACAGAAAATACTGATTGGGTTAGCAATAGTGAAGCACATTACTATATATGTTGTACGTGAAAGAAAAGAAATTGTTATTCAACAGTTGTAGAAAAGTGCGCACAGCCATATACATAGATGCATGTGCATGCGCATACACAAACAAGCACACACACCAACACATACACAAACACACACACACACACACACACACACATATTACCCTCCTCTCACCCACCCCTCACCCACCCACACAAAGCACCATTGACTTGAGTGTTACCCATTTCTGCACCGTTGACAGTCCCTGAACTTTGCCCCGTGAAACATGCATCTGATTTGTCACCCAGGTGAAGAAGCAGACCAGTCTGATGTCCAGAGTGGCCCAGATGTTCAACCTGGCTTTCGATTCCACCGTTCCCATTGAGAAGAGGACACAGGTAAACAGTGACTGTGTTGTGTTACTTGTTTGTCGCAACACATTTCTCGGTGTGTGAAATTCAGGCTGCTCTTTCTAGGGTGAATGCGTTACCCCCCCCCCCCTCCCCCCCCCCCCTACCCCCTTAGACTAGTTGGAGCATGCAAGAACAAGCATAATTGTTCTTTAACAATATTGTTTTCACAGTACTTGGGATCTTGTTTTCTTGAATTTCCATCACTCATCGCCAACTTGTGTGTGTGGGAGGTGTGGGTGTGGGTGTGCACAAGTTTGCTGAATGTGGACTATTTTTATTCTTATTTTATTTCAGATATTTGCCAACATCTGTGTTTTTCATTTTGATTCTATTTTAATGCATTTAGTTAGCATACTAGCTTATTTTATTTATTTTGTTTCGTTTGAGTTTGAACGTTT
>NC_134891.1:17973197-18023197 GCF_041734735.1 Babylonia areolata
GACCAGCTATTGAGTGGGTGTTATTAAATGTTGAGCAGCTATTGAGTGGGTATCATTAAATGTTGACCAGCTATTGAGTGGGTGTTATTAAATGTTGACCAGCTATTGAGTGGGTGTTATTAAATGTTGAGCAGCTATTGAGTGGGTATCATTAAATGTTGACCAGCTATTGAGTGGGTGTTATTAAATGTTGAGCAGCTATTGAGTGGGTATCATTAAATGTTGACCAGCTATTGAGTGGGTGTTATTAAATGTTGACCAGCTATTGAGTGGGTGTTATTAAATGTTGACCAGCTATTGAGTGGGTGTTATTAAATGTTGAGCAGCTATTGAATCAGTGTCATCAGGTGTTAAGCAGCTATTGAACGAGTATCATTGTGTTGATCAGATGTTGAACAGATGTCAGGTGTTGACCAGTTATTGAACATGTGTTATTGTGATGATCAGCCATTGAACAGGTGTCATCAGGTGTTGATCAGCTATTGAACAGGTGTCATCAGGTGTTGATCAGCTGTTGAACAGGTGTCATCAGGTATTGATGAGCTGTTGAACAGGTTTCATAAAATGTTGACCAGCTGTTGAATGGGTTTCATTAAATATTGACGAGCTGTTGAACAGGTGTCATCAAATATTGGCCAGCTGTTGAACAGGTGTTCAGTGATTGTTTGCATGCATTGTTTGCCAGGTGAGGAGCAGCAGCAGTTTGTGGACAGCGTGTTCCAGATGTTGGTGAAGATGTTTGACAGCGCCAAGGTGACGCCTGACGGTCGTGACATGGCCATGGAGCTGGTGATGAAGAACGTCACTTACAAAAAGGGGGCGGGGTGGACGCAGAAGTTTCTGGACTCAGACGGTACGGTTCTGTCTGTTTCTCCCTGTGTTTGTGTCTGACGTTACTCAGATAGATGGATGAGGTTCGACTTGCTCATGGAGCTCACTGCAGTTTCAGTTTTCTCAAGAAGACGTCAGTGCGTTCGGACAATTCCATACGTGCTACGCCACCACATCTGCTAGGCAGATGTCCGACCGGTAGCAGTACCCAGTGCGCCTAGTCAGGCCTTGAGTGCATATATATTTGTGTATCCATCAGAGTGGATTTCTTCCACAGAATTTGCCAGAGGACAACACTTATATTGCCATGGGAATTTGCCAGAGCACAACACTTATATTGCCATGGGAATTTGCCAGAGGACAACACTTATATTGCCATGGAAATTTGCCAGAGGACAACACTTATATTGCCATGGAAATTTGCCAGAAGACAACACTTATATTGCCATGGGAATTTGCCAGAGGACAACACATATATTGCCATGGAAATTTGCCAGAAGACAACACTTATATTGCCATGGGAATTTGCCAGAGGACAACACATATATTGCCATGGAAATTTGCCAGAAGACAACACTTATATTGCCATGGGAATTTGCCAGAGGACAACACATATATTGCCATGGAAATTTGCCAGAGGACAACACATATATTGCCATGGAAATTTGCCAGAAGACAACACTTATATTGCCATGGGAATTTGCCAGAGGACAACACATATATTGCCATGGAAATTTTCCAGAAGACAACACTTATATTGCCATGGGAATTTGCCAGAGGACAACACATATATTGCCATGGAAATTTGCCAGAAGACAACACTTATATTGCCATGGGAATTTGCCAGAGGACAACACATATATTGCCATGGAAATTTGCCAGAAGACAACACTTATATTGCCATGGGAATTTGCCAGAGGACAACACATATATTGCCATGGAAATTTGCCAGAAGACAACACTTATATTGCCATGGGAATTTGCCAGAGGACGACACTTATATTGCCATGGGAATTTGCCAGAGGACGACACTTATATTGCCATGGGAATTTGCCAGAGGACGACACTTATATTGCCATGGGAATTTGCCAGAGGACAACACATATATTGCCATGGGAATTTGCCAGAGGACAACACTTATATTGCCATGGGAATTTGCCAGAGGACAACACTTATATTGCCATGGGAATTTGCCAGAGGACAACACATATATTGCCATGGAAATTTGCCAGAGGACAACACTGTTGCCATGGGAATTTGCCAGAGGACAACACATATATTGTCATGGGAATTTGCCAGAGGACAACACATATATTGTCATGGGAATTTGCCAGAGGACGACACTTATATTGCCATGGGAATTTGCCAGAGGACGACACTTATATTGCCATGGGAATTTGCCAGAGGACGACACTTATATTGCCATGGGAATTTGCCAGATATTGCCATGGGAATTTGCCAGAGGACAACACATATATTGCCATGGGAATTTGCCAGAGGACAACACATATATTGCCATGGGTTCTTTCTCAGTGCACCAAGTGCAAGCCGCAGATGGGACCTCAGTTTATCATTTCATCCAAATGACTTGACTCGTAAGTTCGATTTTTCAGTCAAACCTGGAAGAAAGGGCGAGACCTGGGGTTGAACCCAGACCCTCACAGACGCTGTATTGGCAGATACTGATGGAGAGATATGTGTAATGAGTGACAGATTCATAGAGGAACAAATGCAGGTGAACAATGATTCCTCTAAGCAAGGTAGTCTTGCCAAGCAAGGAAAGAACATATAGTCTGGACAGGTGAAAAATGAGAGAAGTACCTTACAAAGAACCTAAAGAAATGAGGATGGATGAAAAACAAGGGATGGGAGAGCATAGCCGAGTAGTTAAAGCATTGGACTGTCAATCTGAGGGTCCTGGGTTCCAATCTCAGTAGCCACGCCTGGTGGGTACAGAGTGGAGATGTTTCTGATCTTCCAGGTCAACATATGTGCAGACCTGCAAGTGCCTAAACACCCTTCATATGTATCTGCACGTAGAATATCAAGTACACACGTTAAAGATCATGAAATCCATGTCAATGTTGGGTGGGTTACATGGCGGGGTAAATAAAAAAAAATGGTCTTACATGTAAAATGTTTGTATTTTGTATTTCTTTTTATCACAACAGATTTCTCTGTGTGAACTCGGGCTGTTCCCCCCAGGGAGAGCGAGTCGCTACACTACAGCACCACCCTTTTTTTGTATTTTTTCCTGCATGCAGTTTTATTTGTTTTTCCTATCGAAATGGATTTTTCTACAGAATTTTGCCAGGAACAACCGTTTATATGCCGTGGGTTCTTTTATGTGCGCTAAATGCATGCTGCACACGGGACCTTGGTTTATCGTCTCATCTGAATGACTAGCGTCCAGACCACTGCTCAAGGTCTAATGGAGGGGGGAAAATATTGGCGGCTGAGCCGTGATTCGAACCTGCGTACTCAGATTCTCTCGCTTCCTAGGCGGACGCGTTACCTCTAGGCCATCACTCCATGTACATGTTACATGTCTGTATAACTTTGTGTATATGTGCATGACTGAAACCTGATTGAATGATACTCTCTTACAGGAAGTGAATGATGGGTGCCCACTAGCAGCTGTCATTTGGCTCCACCAGGGTAGACAGCCTGTTGTGCAAATGACTTTGTGTTTGTAAAAAGCTTAGAGCATGGTCTTTTAGATAAGTATCCATATCATCATCATCATCATATATATTACACCCTTTAAAAACAGTGCCAAGCGAGTCATCGTTTATGGAGAAGATCATTGTGCATGGAAGTATTCCTGTTTCATGTCCTGGAAGAGATTTGCTGGATGTCACTCTGATGGCAGCCACTGTCTGCCACCGGTTCTTGAGAGAGGGACACCACCACAAGGCATTATGCAAAGAAGCCCATCAGGTGTTCTAAAAGGAGAACATTGGTTCACCTCATTTTCCTTCATGTTAGTTTATTGTCTGTTCCCCATCTTAACAATTTAGACCTGAACACATTCACACATTTTAATTTAAACAAGAGAGGCAAGGCCTTCAAGACTCACTTGTGATAAATTAAGTCCCCTAGCATTAATTACAGAGTGATTTCCCTTTTATACTATCTCCACCAAAACGTTTGCAAAATAAATAAAAATTCCATGCTTAGCAAAAGAAGTTCCTGTCTGAACAGAAAATGATAATAATGACTCCTCTTGTTGTTGTGTCAGAATAAGAGGTCAAAGTGCCAAGTTTAGAGAATACAAAAAATATAAATATAACAGTAAATGCAGTTTGCATATAATTAGGCTTCTTTTTTATTTTTTTGTGCCCATCCCAGAGGTGCAATATTGTTTTAAACAAGATGACTGGAAAAAACTGAATTTTTCCTATTTTTATGCCAAATTTGGTGTCAGCTGACAAAGTGAGTCAAAAAAAAAAAAGAAAAAAAAGTGAAAACACACAAAATGAATGGATGCTTGATGATGGGAGGCAGGTGGTTAGTTACCATACATGGAAAAAAGAGGTTGTGGAGGGGTGAAGCGGAGATGAGGCTTCCACATTAGGATCAGTGGTCATAATAATAATAATAATAATACATAGTTTTTCTATGGCGCGATATCCAGCACCAATGCTGCTCAAAGCATCTTACATCATTGTTGACTATAAACATGCCTTAAAAAACATATCAACCGCTATCATAGTAACAGTCGGTGAAGTGGTAATACCAGTCATGATGGTGTGCACCACAAAGAACTCAGAAACAGCTACGTCATGATGATGATGATGATTGTGATGATGGTAATGTCAGGCATGATGATAGTCGTCATCATCGTCATCGTCATCATTACCATCATCATCAGTCCCTCAGCTTGGGAGTTGTGGGGAGGACATGACAGCTGAAGAGAATACCAATTAATCAAATCAAAATCAATTTAAAACACTTTATTAATTCACCTGGAAATTAACTCATGCAATCACAGGCTCGTTGTAAACACAAACACAATATGATCATGCACACCGTAAAAAGAGATTAAAAACTAATCAAAAAGAATCAGTAGCTGTTGATGGACTAAGAGCCAGTGCAGTCTTGCCTCCTAGTTTGAGAGCCATAGTTCTTCCACAAAAGACCAAGCTGTAAATGACTTCCCCTTAATAATAATGGATACTTATATAGCACACTATCCAGAAATCTGCTCTAGGTGCTTTACAAAAACGCTTTTGTTAACATAAAACATTATATCTATGTTACATACACACACCAAAATGTGACTACACATACATACACACACACACACACACGCACACACACACACACGCTGCATACATACATTTTAACATACATGTGTATCTAACAGCTACCCTAACACATACGCACACATAGGCAGGCACAAACTTACATAAACACATAGCAGTGGAGAGACCTTTACTCACACAGCTCTCACTCTGCTGTTGGCCCAGCTGTAAGCTCATGTCAGTCTCTGGTAGTTATACAAGCTGAGCATTGCCGTGAAACGCCACATCAAGGATGCGCACAGTGAACCAGAAAGATCTTATGCTTTGGAAAAAAGAAAACACACCATAAAACAACAATAACCCATCAGACCGATTCATGTCTGGTTTTTTGCAGCAGCTTTTGAGTGGGCTGCAGACTGATTCATGTATGTATGTGCTTTCTCTCTCTCTCCACTTCCCTCTCTCCCTTTCTCTCTCTCCATATATGTATATATATATTATTTTTCCCCATCAGCTATTGATGGGCTGCTGACGGTGGCTGGCACTCAGAAGCAGTTCAAGACACTGTCGGTGACGGAGATGTCACGCATGCATGCTTCAGTGGTGCTGTCGACTGTGTACGAGGACTGCGTCAGTGACAAACAGCGGGAGACGTTCAAGGAGAAGTGTGCCAGCTTCCTCAAGTTAGTGTTGGTTTCTTGGGTTGGATGTGAGCCGGTGGCTGGTGGGGGGTGGTGCGTTTGTGTTGTTCGTGTGTGTGTCTGTCTGTGTGTTTATGTGTGTGTGTGTGTTTGTATGCATGTGTGTTTGTGTGTGTGTGTGTGTTTGTGTGTTCTTGTGTGTATGTGGTGCATGAGCATCTGTGTGTGTGTTTGAATGTGTTTGTGTGTGAATGCGTGCATGTGCACCTATGTGTGTGTGTGTTTATGTGTGTGTGTTATTTGTGTTTTTTCATCTTTGTGTGCATGTGCATGTTGTAAAGAAGCAACATTAACCATGTAAGACATACACGTATGTAAAAGCATTGTACATTTTTATTTGAAACATAGTAATCAGTATAATAAATCAGTTTGAAAGACATGAAGATTACTATAGCACATATCATACTGCACATTCATTCTGCTCATTTTCATATATTTTCAGTTGTTAGTAATGATGGATTATTTTAGAAAGCAAAGTACAACATGTTACCCATGAACTTTCTAGATTCTCACATGCACACACAGCATGCACACACACACGCATGCACACACACACACATGCACTTCTGCTAGTATTGATTGTATTTGTGATTTGTCATTTTATTTCCAATGTTTTTGTTCTGTGCAGGTATTTGTTTGGAGATGGTGTAGTGGAATCCAAAATCGAGGCCATTGAAATCATCTCCAGTTTGTTGCAGGTAATAGAATAACCACCAGTATACCAATTAGAATAAAAAACACAAAGAAAATCAAAGTTAAAGAGAACAGGTGCTGAATGTGCAAGATAAGATGTATGCATATATGATGAAGGTGTGTGTGAGTGTGTTTGTGTGTGTGTGTGTGTGTGTGTGTGTGTGTGTGTGAGCAAAATGGCTATTGAAGCTGGGAACAGGTGAATTGTTTATTCAATGTTAATGTGTTTTTTGGTACACATGCATGGATGCATGTTTTATTTTCCCGTTTGTGCTCCAGAGTCCCTTTGAAGTTTGCATTGTGTGATCCAGCCATGATCTAGGGCTCTCTTGAAGTGAAAATTGTTTGCACTGGGTTCATATTTTTCCTTTAGATGTGTACTTGGGCTGCATCACCCAGATTGTCACTATTTCTCTGTGTCGGTTTTTACACATGTGCCTGTTTTTAGGTGGCCATTCTCCATTTTTTCATTGATGGGTGTGTGCTGGATGTGTTTGCATATATCCACCGCATTCCACCTAAGGCTGACATAGATTATAGAATCTGAGGCATGTGTTTGATGTTCCACATGTCTGTGGCATTACTGAGTTACAGCATGAGCAGATCTGTGCGTTTCATAGTCCCTGAGTGAACTGAACATTGTACCCTGGGACTTACACCAAAGACCAAAAACAAAGCACCCCAACAATGGAAGAAATTTGACCATAAGTGTGAAGGTTGATAGGGCGTTAAACTCACCACCTCACAAATGCCATATAGTTTTTATCTGTGTCAGGGAGCTAGAAAAGTGGGCACATTACACAAGATCCCAGGTTTAGAACTCTGATGAAAAAACACTTAATACACAATGTGTTTATGTTTCAGGGCTATAGTGAGCAAAGCATCAGATGCAGATGGGGCATATTCATGTGTCAGGACCTGTGTGAATTGAGATTTCATGTTGCACAACCTTAGTCAGCTTTACACATGAAACATCTGTCTAGATATCGCATGCAGTGCACACTACAGGGGCTATTACATGCAGTGTATCCATATGTCTGGGCCCTGCTAAGGGTAGCATTACGTGCTGCATGTCCATATGTTGGGGCCCCAAGAAAGAAGCATTACATGCTTTGTATCCATTTTATCGGGGCCCCATTGGAGGGGGCATTACTTGCAGTGTGTCTGTATGTCAGGGACCTTTAGAAGGGAGCATTATGTGCAGTTTGTCTCGCCCCCGTTCAAAAGAGCATTATGTGTATTGTGTCCATATTTCAGGGTTGCAATGTAGTGAGCCTTGGTTATAAACCCCACCACCCCCACCCCCACACTCCTTTAAAAAAAAATTTTTTTAGAGTGGGCCATATCCATGTTCCAGGGCCCCATTGACAGCAGCGTTACATGCTGCAGCATGTCCATGTTTCAGGGTGTGTATTATGTCCATGTTCCAGGGCCCCATTGAAGGGAGCATCACGTGCTGCAGCATGTCCATGTTTCTAAGTGTGTATTATGTCCATGTTCCAGGGCCGTATTGAAGGGAGCATCACATACTGCAGCATGTCCATGTTTCTAAGTGTGTATTATGTCCATGTTCCAGGGCCGTATTGAAGGGTGCATCACATACTGCAGCATGTCCATGTTTCTAAGTGTGTATTATGCCCATGTTCCAGGGCCCTATTGAAGGGAGCATCACATACTGCAGCATGTCCATGTTTCAAGGTGTGTATTTTGTCCTTGTTCCAGGGCCCCAGTGAAGAAAGCATCATGTGCTGCAGCATGTCCATGTTTCAGGGTGTGTACTTTGTCCATTTTCCAGGGCCCCAGTGAAGGGAGCATCACGTGCTGCAGCATGTCCATGTTTCTTGGTGTGCATTATGTCCATGTTCCAGGGCCCTGTTGAAGGGAGCATCACGTGCTGCAGCATGTCCATGTTTCTTGGTGTGCATTATGTCCATGTTCCAGGGCCCCATTGAAGGGAGCATCACGTGCTGCAGCATGTCCATGTTTCTTGGTGTGCATTATGTCCATGTTCCAGGGCCCTGTTGAAGGGAGCATCACGTGTTACAGCATGTCCATGTTTCTTGGTGCGCATTATGTCCATGTTCCAGGGCCCTGTTGAAGGGACCATCACATACTGTAGCATGTCCATGTTTCTAAGTGTGTGTTATGTCCATGTGCCAGGGCCCCTACGAAGTGGGAAGCATGCTGCTGGGTATTGAGGGCGTGGTGCAGATCATGTTCACGCTGGCAGCCAGTGACAACACCCACTTTCAGGTGAGACGTTTGTCCCTGGAGCATCAATGGCTGGGCAGTGCAGGTGTACAGTGACTTTGATTCAAATTGTGTGTGTCTGTGTGCTTGCTTGTGTTTGTGTGTATGTGGGTGGGTGTCTTTGTCTGTGTGCTTGCTTGTGTTTGTGTGTATGTGGGTGGGTGTCTTTGTGTGCTTGCTTGTGTATGTGCCTTTGTGTATATGGATGTGCGTCTGTTTCTTTGTGCTTATGCGTGTGTGGGTCTGTGTGCTTACATGTGTATGTGTCTTTGTGTATGTGGATGTGTGTCTGTGTTTTTGTGCTTGCTTATGTTTGTGTGGGTCTGTGTCTGTGTGCATGCTTGTGTATGTGTCTGTGGGTTTGTTTGTGTTAGAGTGTGTATGATTGTGTGTGTGTTTTAAGGTTGTTTGGTTCTTTTTTCATCTCCTGCCTGATCACAGAAGGTGTTTGTGTGTTCCTGTGTTCATGTATTAGCATACTTCTTCTTTGTTGGTGGACTGTGCATTTCACGTTCACTCATATACACAAATGGGCTTTTACAAGTATGACCATTTTAGCTCCAGCATGTAGACAGTCATACTTCATTTTTATGGGGATACATGCTGGGTATGTTCTTGTTTCCATAACCAGCCGAACGTTGACATGAATTACAGGATCTTTGATGAGTGTATTTGATATTCTGCATGCATATGCACATGAAGGGGGTTCAGACACTAGCAGGTCTGCGCAACTGTGGACTTTGGAGATAAAAAAAAGTCTCCACCCTTTACCCACCAGGTGCCATGAGCCGGATTTGTATCCTGGATCCTCAGATTGAAAGTCCATCACTTTAACCTCTCAGCTGTAGCACCCATCATTTGAGCATAATAATAATAATGGATACTTATATAGCACACTATCCAGAAATCTGCTCTAGGTGCTTTACAAAAACGCTTTCGTTAACATAAAACATTACATCAGTGTTACATACACACACACCAAAATGTGACTACACACACACACACACACACACACACACACACTGCATACATACATTTTAACATACATGTTATCTAACAGCTACCCTAACACATATGCACACATAGGCAGGCATACTCTCCTACGTGTGGGTGCTGTCCACATGATGCACACAGTTACGGAAACACTTTGCTGCAACATATTCACACTGAACAGCAGGCAGGTTGTTTGGTGTGCAGCGTGTAGCGGTGGAAGCCATCGTTCACTCAGCATCCAAGAAAGACCGCTGCGTGGGAATCCTGAAGGACGCCATCCCCATCCTGAAGAACCTGTACAAGTCCAGTGAGGAGAGCATCCAAGTGCGCGCCCTGGTGGTAAGCGAAGCTGTGCCGTCCTCTCTCCTCTCCCTTGATTCCTGTTTTGTGTGCCTCTGTGTTGCTGTGCATTACCGACCTGCCTTGGAAGTTCATTTTCTGGGTTTCTGGATGGATGACAGTTGATTCTGATGATTTTCTGTTGTTGATTTCTGATGGTCTGTGAAGGCCTAGGAAGCGAGTGAATCTGAGCGCACTGGTTTGAATCACGGCTCAGCCGCCGATATTTTCTCCCCCTCCACTAGACCTTCAGTGGTGGTCTGGGCGCTAGTCATTCGGATGAGACAATAAACCAAGGTCCCTTGTGCAGTATGCACTTAGCGCACGTAAAAGAACCCACGGCAACCAAAGGGTTGTTCCTGGCAAAATTCTGCAGAAAAATTCCACTTCAATAGGAAAAACAAATAAAACTGCATGCAGGAAAAAATACAAAAAAAAAAGGGTGGCGCTGTAGTATAGCAATGCGCTCTCCCTGGGGAGAGCAGCCCAAATTTCACACAGAGAAATCTGTTATGATAAAAAGAAATACAAATACAAATATTATTCTGTGCTCATGAGCTACAAGTCGTATGTTCACTTGCAACTGTGAGTGCCTTTTATGTGTATGACCATTTTTACCCAGCCTTTCAGGTGGTGGTTTCAGGGATGTGCATGTTGGGTTTGTTCATGAGTTCAGAACCCACCACATGGTGATGGGATCTTTAATATGCTTATTTTATCTTCTGCATGTGTGAACACGTAAATGAAATAAAGACACCATGTTGACTCGTGAGATCAGAAAAAAAAGAGAAAAACATTCTCCACCCATAACCCACCAGGCATTGCTACCGGGTTTCGAACACAAGACCCTCAGATTGAAAGCCCTGCAGCTCTAACCACTTGACTGTTGTACCTGTCTGTGACAAGTGTGATCACTGTTTCTCTTTCTGATCTGAGATGATAATTATGACATTTGTTTGTGATAAGAAAAGAAATAAAAACTACAGGTGGTTTTTTTTCATCATTCTATTTTCAGGGCTTGTGCAAGCTGGGAAGCTTCGCCGGTGGGGATGCCAGCGAACATCCGATGGCGGACGGTTCTACGCTGAAACTGTCCAGGATTTGTCGCAAGTGAGTACATCCGGTCACCGATACTTCACAAATGAACCATTCCTCACCCCGATTGATTGTATCATTTGGAGATCTCCTTACTGATGGTGAATTCAGTGTCATACACTGTACTATGTCAAACTGGTGCCGGTTAGACCTGTAGGTTTGCTCTGATGGCCAGATTTCGTGTTAACGCATAACTAAGATGCCTTCGTCAGGCCGGTTGTCTGCTTGCCAGGTGCTTCCCTCCAGCACTGAATAGTCATTCCTTTGGGCATCCATGGACTGGACAAGCCCACCAGGTTTTTGCTTTGTCTCACTTCAAGCTTTTAGCATCAACTGTACGGCTCTTGCTACTCTGCAGCTTTGATTTGACCTCTTCTGCGTCACTGCTGTCGTTTGATTTGATTTCTCTGGTTGTTTGACTTTGAATCTGTTCCCTTTCTTCCTGCTTGCTGGGCCTGATGTTTGATTTGATCTCTCTAGCTGTTTGGCTTTGAATGATGTTCCCTTTTTTTTCTTTTTCTTTCTCTGCCCTGATTACCTCCCTTCCCTTTATCTTTAGGGCAGGATGTGTGTGTTTTGACATGCGCTGGTCGTGCTACCTGCCCTTTTCTGTCCCAGGCTGGAGGCCAGTTTCCTGCTGTGAGAAATGGGAAGGAAGGTCACGGGGCTGGGTTACAGGAGCGTTCTGGACAGCGTTGAGTTTACCCAGCGTTAAGAATTGTCTGTGGAATCAGCATAGACTTTGGGACAGTTCTTATCTTTAAGCAAACTTAGTGCTGCAAAATATCAGTGGAATCAGCGTAGACTTATCACTAAGCAAAGTCAGTGCTCTAAATTGTCTGTGGAATTAGCACAGACTTAGGGACAGTTCTAATTGCCAAGCAAAGTTAGTGCTGCAAAATATCTGTGGAATTAGCACAGACTTAGGGACAGTTCTTATTGCTAAGCAAAGTTAGTGCTCCAAATTGTCTGTGGAATTAGCGTAGACTTAGGGACAGTTCTTATCGCTAAGCAAAGTTAGTGCTCCAAAGTGTCTGTGGAATTTGCGTAGACTTGAGGACAGTTCTTATTGCTAAGTAAACATAGTGGTGAAAATTGTCTGTGGAATTTGCGTAGACTTTGGGACAGTTCTTACTGCTAAGCCAACTTAGTGCTGCAAAATGTCTGTGGAATTAGCGTAGACTTAGGGACAGTTCTTTTCGCTAAGCAAACATAGTGCTACAAATTGTCTGTGGAGTTAGTGTAGACTTAGGGACAGTTCTTATCACAAAGCAAACATAGCGCTGGAACTATCGCTCATGTACTCCAGCCTAGGTCTGTGTGAGCCGTCAAGCAACATGCGTCCTGCTTATTGTTGAAGTTCTGACAGTGCAGTTAAGCCCTATACTGCACTTTTGACATACAGACACAGTGTGTGTGTGTGTGTGTGTGTGTGTGTGTGTGTGTGTGTGTGTGTGATGTGGTGTGTGTGTGATGTGGTGTGTGTATGTGTACTGTGCTGTGATGTGTGTGTATGTGTACGTGATGTGGTGTGTGTTTGTGTGTGCATATCTGTGTGTGTGTATCTCTGTGTGTGTTGTCTGTGTATGTGTGCTGTGCTGTAATGTGTGTGTGTGTGTGTGTGTCTTGATGTTTGTATGTGTGTGTTGCGTGTGTGTGCTGTGCTGTAATGTGTGTGTTGTGTGTATGTGTGCTGTGGTGTAACGTGTGTGTGTGTCTTTATGTCTGTATATGTGTGTTCTGTGTATGTGTGCTGTGGTGTAATGTGTGTATGTGTGTCTTTATGTCTGTATGTGTGTGTTATGTGTATGTGTGCTGTGCTGTAATGTGTGCGTGTCTTTGTTGCCAGGTTCCTGGTGAACACGAACAAGGACAGTGACCTAGGCAAGTGGGCGACTGAGGGCCTGGCCTATTTGACCCTGGATGCCGAAGTGAAGGAGGAACTGGCCGCTGACACTTCGGCCCTCAAGGTCATCTTTGATCTGGCCAAGGTGGGTGGTGGTGGTGGTGAAAGGCAGAGAATGTGGGCGTGCAGGGCTAGAGAAAGAGAGAATTTGTGTGCATGCACGTCTTGGTTGTTGTTTTTTGTGTGTGTGTGAGAGAGAGAATTTGTTTGTGTTTGTGTGTGTGTAAGAGAGATTTTTTGTGTGTATGTGTTTGTGTGCGCATATGTGTGTGTGTGAGAGAAAGAGTATTTGTGCATGCGTGTGTGTGTGTATGTGACAGAGAGAGAGAGAGAGACTTTGTGTGTGTTTGTTGTGTGTGTGTGCGTATGTGCTTGTTGCGTGTGTGTTTGTTTGTCGTGTTGTGAGTTGGTTTTTTATGTTTTTTTTTTTTTTGTTTTTATATGTGTGTGTGTAAGTTTATTGTTGTGTGTGCGTTTGAATGTGTACATTGCATGTATGTGAGAGTATATGTGTGTGTATGTGTGTGCGTGCATGTGCAATGAGTTTCTTCTGAAAGAACTGCATTTCAGACAATGAAAGAATTGTGCTTCAGATGTGTTGAAGGATGGTGTGTGGTTCAGAGCACTGAATGGAACATGGGAACTATTATAGATGCTGGGTGTCGTGTGTGTATGACTTTTGAGAATGGTGTGTGTCTCATTCAGAACTCCGAGCGGAACATGACGTATGCCTGTGTGACGGTGTTGGTGAACCTGACCAACAGCTACGACAAGCAGGAGATGATGCCGGAAATGGTGGAGCTGGCCAAGTTTGCCAAGCAGCACATTCCAGAGGAGCACGAGAAGGTGGGCCACACACCTCGCAAAGGCAGAGGGCTCACACTCCCATGTCCAGTTTGGTGTCATAGTCTGTGCAGTGTGTAGACCATGTCTTAAAAACAACAGCTTTAGTTAAAGGTTTGGTTTCAGTTTCACGGAGGTGTAAAGTATGAGGAACGATCCGTGCACGCTACACCACATCTGCTAAAAAAAAAAAAAAAAGAAGAAGAAGATTGATTGATAATTCTTTATTTTCATGGATAACAGATAAGCAATTGTGTGATATTTTTTCATTCAGTTCCAGCCCAAAATAGGGTCTATACTACATGATAATACAAGGTAATACCAAAAGCATTCAAATGGAAAACACCCTCTGTATCCTACCCCCCCACACACACTCTCCCCACACATGTGCTGGAAAATGCATTTACACACAACATTGACAGAATGCATAAGACATTTAACCCCTAGGCTGCCTATATGACTAGATAACTCGTCAGCACAAGCATGTACGCTTCACTGCCACAATGACGAGATAACTCATCATCAGAATATTCTGACTTTTCCCTGGTTTGCATTGAGTTTGTTGACAAAAATACTGGTAGCTTTAGCTTGGGGAATCTTTCTAGATTGTATTCATTGCTAGAAACCCCATCTACGTCATGAAGCAGTACTTTATTTGAACGTTTTGGTTGGATTACTGCCGCTGGGTTTACCTGGCTCCTCTCCTTGCTCGCTCAGCAAAATGTCGGACCCCTTGCTCAAGACATGTGATCATGGTTGCACGAAATCAACCAAGATTGCTTTCTTTAGCTGACGCTCAGAAAGAATTGAAGTGTAAATTCAAAGAAGAAGACAGTGATGAACTTTTGTAGGAGTGATATGATAGAAGATAAAGGGAGCAATGAAGAGACTGGCCAAGATACAACTGTCAGTGAGTGATGCTGACTTTACAGCTGTAGCAGACAACAGAAAGTGACAAATTTTTAGCGGGACACAGTGTGAGCGATTTTCTTGGCACTCAGCCAGCGCGATCTGATGAGAACTGGATGAAGTGACTGTGTGAGAGAGGGGTGAAGAGGAGGGGGATGAGGACCGAGGGGGCGTGGCCCCACATCCATATTATCACTTGGAGAGGTCACAATGCATTGTGTATCTGTCTCATTTTTTTTTATTGTGGTTGTTCTAGTATGATTTGTGTGTGCAGGTATTACCCATTTGTCCAGAAATCTGATATTTTAGTGCAAATTACCTGACTACTGTTTGTAACGAACAAGTTGAAAATGTGACAAAAAACAAAACACTGATTTTAAAACAACAGCATGTCACTGAAAATATATAAAATGCGAAAACATCGTGTGTGTTGTATTCTTTATTCATATACCTTTCAGAAAATGTAACTTTCTCCAATAACAAAGAGCACAGAATTTTTTGAAAATATATACCCGTCTTTTGTGAAAAAAAACCCTGGCAAACAGATTTCATTTAAATCTTATTTTCCTGCAGCGAAAGGGTTAAAAAGTTAAACATGCAATAGAAAAACAAATTCTGTCAAGTATGAGTTAAACGTAATATTTGTGATAGAAAGATTGACTGACTGACATACTGAGTGAGACAGAGAGAGAGAGAAAGAGAGAGCGTACAGGTGTAGAGAGGTCTTGTGAGTATGTTAAATACAAATCAAAGAAACACAATACATTGTACCAGAACCAGAGAAAAGATGATCAATAAACATAATGAAATATGTAAATTCCCTGGTTAAGGGAGAGTGCTTTATATATATATATATATATATATATATATATATATATATATATATATATATATATATATATATACAAAACTCTGGCACTAAATGGGTTAATGTGGGTTTTTGATGTTCTGCGTGAGAATGCACACAAAGTTGGTTCAGAAACTAGCAGGTTTATACATATGTTGACCCTCTCAGCTCTCATGAATTCCTGATTTAATTATTATATATATTTCTGTACTGTCTTGATTATTATCATGTGTTTTTGTTGTGTTTTTTTGTGTGTTTTTTTCTTTTCGTTTTTTTTTTTTTTTGTCTTTTTACAAGCTGTTGTTCATTGTCTCCTCTTTTTTTTTTTAACAGGATAAGCACGACTTTGTCGTCAAGCGCATTCAGACTTTGGCGAAGGCGGGCGTGACCAACGCTCTGGTGAGCCTGAGCAGCACAGAGTCGAAGAACAGCCGAGAGCTGCTGTGTCGTGTGTACCTGGCTCTGGCCACTGAGGAGTCTCTGAGAGGACTGCTGGTTCAGCAAGGCGCTGTGAAGGTCTGCCTCTTTTTGTCTGTGTGTGTGTGTGTGTGTGTTGCAGGGGTCGGGGGGGGGGGGGGGGGGGGAGGGTAGGTGTGAATAAGATAGAACTGAAGCCGCTCTGATCCACTCTGTTTATGCATACCCAGATTCAGACACTCGACTGTTGGCCACCATTCTTTCTCTGTCTCTGGACCTTGCAATTGGAATGAACTTCCTCTTTCGCTTCGTCAAGTCTCCACACTCAGCTCTTTCAAGTCTGGCCTTAAAACCCACCTCTTCCCAAAATAGCCTCCCTTCCCTGCCTCTTCCTTGTCTTCAGTTTCTCCAGTTTTAGAGTTATGCATGCGTGTGAATGGCTGGTGTGAAAGCGCTTTGATTTGTCTCTGCACAAGATTCAGCGCTGTATGAATACCATTATGATGATTATTATTTATTATTATTATCATTATAAAACCTTAATGTTTATAAGACACAATAAAACATAAACATGAGCAAACTAAGAAAAGAAACATAAAAAAAATTTCACCAGCCTTGGCTGTAATTCTTTTGTGTGTGGGCGTGTGTGTGGGTTCAAGCGTTTGTGTGTGGGAAGAGGGACTTGGTTGGGAGGTGTTATGTGTGTGTGTTGTGAGGGAGTTGGTAGGTGGGTGGGTGGGTGGGTTGGAGTGTGTATATGTGGGTGGATGGTGGGTGTTTGTGTGTGTGTGTATGCGTGTGAGTGTGACAGTGTCTGTCTGTGTGTGTGCGCATGTGTGTGTGTGTGTGTGTGAAAGTGACTGCTTGTGTGTGTGTGTGTATGTGTACATGCATGCATGTTTATGTGTAATGTGTATATGCATGCATGTGTGAGTATGTGTGTGTGTGTGTGAAAGTGCATGCATATGTATGTGTGTGTGTATGCAAGCATGTCTGTGTATGTCTATGTGTGTGTGTGTTTGTGCTCAGACATTTGTACATGTGTATGTGTGCGCATGCATGTCTGTGTTGTGTCTGTGTGTGTATATGCATGCATGTCTGTGTATGTCTTAAGTGTGTGTGTTTGTTCTCAGACATATGTATGCATGTGAGTGCGCATGCATGTCTATGTGTATGTCACTGTGTGTGTGTGTGCTCATGCAAATGTATGTGTGTGTGTGTGTGTGTGTGTGTGTGTGTGTGTATGCATGCATGTCTATGTATGTCACTCTGTGTGTGTGTGTGTGTGTGTGTGTGTGTGTGTGTGTGTGTGTGTGTGTGTGTGCTCATGCAAATGTGTGTGTGTATATATATGCATGCATGTCTATGCATGTCATCATGTGTGTGTGTGTGTGTGTGTGTGTGTGTGTGTGCAGTCATTGCTGCAGCTGACGGAGAACAACACAGAGGTGGGGTCGGTCTTGGCCGCCCACGGTCTGGCCAAGATAGCTATCACCCTGGACCCCTCCACCGCCTTCCCTGGACAGAGGGTTCGATCCTCTCTCTGTCTCACTGTTTCCCTCATAGTCGTCTTGGTGATCATAGTGCTCACTTTTACCCAAGATTATTTTAGTCTACCTCTTACTGATAATGGTGATGATGATCATAATGGCAGTAATGATAATGATGATAGTAGTAATGATGATGATAATGATGGTAATGTAATGACAAGAATGATGATGATAATGATGATGATGATGTTGATAATGACAGTAATGATGTTAGTAGTAATTATAATGATGATGATAATAACAATGGTAATGTAATGCTGATAATGATAGTTAAAACAATGATGATAATGATGATAATTAAGAAATTATAATGACATGTAATGATAATGATGAATACAACAAGGAGAAAAAGAATAGTAGTAGTAGTGGTAGTTGTAATAGTTGCGTTAGTTGCTGTAGACGCAGTGATATAAAGAAGAAAAATTTGTACTCATATGGTAGAAACTCCCTGTACATTTAGCTTTAAGTGGTACTAGAGAAACAATACACATACAAGTTGCACATATTGGCATGCAACAGCAGGTAGAATATATGAGTTTGGGGGTGGGTGAGGGGGGAGGAGAATGTATTTATAGATATATAGATGTGGATATGAATATATAGGTACACCCATACATATATATATATATATATGTGACAGTCAGTCGTGTCCAACTGTGACCATCAGAACAGCAGAGGAGGCAACTGCTGTTCCGACTATTTGGGCTATAATTTGATTATAGTGGAGAGTGTCTTGCCCAAGTACATCCCCACTCTCTCGGCCAAGAGGGTTTTAGGACAGTCGGCGTTGGGATGGTTCCCAAAGGCCAACTAGCCCACAAGGCTGCAGCACTAAGAGCCAGTGTAATTTTGCCTTCTAGTTTGAGAGTCATAGTCCTTCACAAAAGACTAAGCTGTAAATGGTTTCCCATTGACTGGAGAAACCATTTATAATACAGCTCTCACTTTGCTGTTGGCCCAAATGTAAACTTATGTCAGTCTGTGATATAAGCCGAGTGTTGGGCCTAACCCATACATACATACACATGGATAGTAATGCATGTTGCTGGAATGAATGCTGAATCAAAACAGATTAGAATATGTCCCACCCACAGAAACCCACACACATACAAGCATGTGTGCACATGCACGCACACACACACACACACGCAAACACACACACACTTGGACCCCCCCCCTCCCCCTGCCCCCCACCTCTACGCACATACATAGTCAATGTCCATGCAGTGCAAAAGGCCGGTGACACACTGGAATGACTGACAGGACCGACTCACCTGTGCAGGTGTACGAAGTGGTGCGTCCCCTCATCTCCCTGCTGCACACGGAGCGCACAGGGCTGCAGAACTTTGAGGCGCTGCTGTCCCTCACCAACCTCTCCTCCCTCAGTGAGAGCGTCAGGTGCTGTGCTGTTTGTCGGGCAGGGTGTTGGGTGTGTGGTGGTGGTGTGGTGTTTGTTGGGCGGGGTTTGGGGTGTGTGGTGGTGGTGTGGTGTTTGTGGGGCAGGGTGTTGGGGTGTGTGGTGTGGTGTTGTGTTTTTTTGTGGGGCGGGGTTTTGGGGTGTGTGGTGTGGCGCTGTGTTTTTTTGTTGGGCGGGGTGTTGGGGTGTGTGGTGTTTGTGGGGCAGGGTGTTGGTGTGTGTGGTGTGGTGTGGTGTTTGTGGGGCAGGGTGTTGGGGTGTGTGGTGGTGGTGTGGTGTTTGTGGGGCAGGGTGTTGGTGTGTGTGGTGTTTGTGGGGCAGGGTGTTGGGGTGTGTGGTGTTTGTGGGGCAGGGTGTTGGGGTGTGTGGTGTGATGTGGTGTTTGTGGGGCAGGGTGTTGGGGTGTGTGGTGGTGGTGTGGTGTGGTGTTTGTGGGGCAGGGTGTTGGGGTGTGTGGTGTTTGTGGGGCAGGGTGTTGGGGTGTGTGGTGTGATGTGGTGTTTGTGGGGCAGGGTGTTGGGGTGTGTGGTGTGATGTGGTGTTTGTGGGGCAGGGTGTTGGGGTGTGTGGTGTGATGTGGTGTTTGTGGGGCAGGGTGTTGGTGTGTGTGGTGTGGTGTGGTGTTTGTGGGGCAGGGTGTTGGGGTGTGTGGTGTGATGTGGTGTTTGTGGGGCAGGGTGTTGGGGTGTGTGGTGTGATGTGGTGTTTGTGGGGCAGGGTGTTGGGGTGTGTGGTGGTGGTGTGGTGTTTGTGGGGTGAGGTGTTGGGGTGTGTGGTGGTGGTGTGGTGTTTGTGGGGTGGGGTGTTGGGGTGTGTGGTGGTGGTGTGGTGTTTGTTGGGCGGGGTGACTAAGCGCGTTGGATTACGCTGCTGGTCAGGCATCTGCTTGGCAGATGTGGTGTAGCGTATATGGATTTGTTCAAACGCAGTGACGCCTCCTTGAGCTACTGAAACTGAAACTGAAACAGGGGTGGGGTGTGGGGTGTGTGGTGGTGGTGTGGTGTTTGGGGTGTGTGGTGGTGGTGTGGTGTTTGTGGGGTGGGGTGTGGGGTGGTGTTTGGGGTGTGGGGCGTGGGGTGGTGGTGTGGTGTTCGGGGTGGTGGTGTGGTGTGTGGGGTGGTGGGGTGCTTTTTGTAGGATGTTATGTTGTGCTGTGCTGTTTGCAGGATGTGGTTTGTGCTGTTTGTAGGGCGTGGTGTGTTTGGTGGGGTTGGGTGGTGTGCGTTGGTATTTGGTGTGGTGGTGTGTCGTGAGGGGACATTTGGTGGAGTGGGGTGGAGTGGGGTGGATTGTTGTGTGGTGTGGTGAGATGGGGTATGGTGGGGTGTTGGTAGGTGGGGTGGGGTGGGGTGGAGGGGTGTTGTGTGATGTGGTGGGGTTGGATGTGCGGTGGGTGGGGGGGAGATGTTGAGCGGTTGCGTGGGGTGTTTTGCAGGGTGGTTTGTTGCAGTGTTGTGTAGAAAGGTGTAATGCATTGAGGTGTGGGGATAAAGATCCTACCAATGGTTGAAAAATAGATTAAAAAAAAAAAAGAAGCTGAAGTGTCGTGTCTATGTGGTGTAATTGATTGATATGGATACTTACCTAATACGTGTCCATGGTCAGAAACCAAGCTCTAAGCACTTTACTGTCATTTGCACAACAGGCTGCCTTCCTGGGTTGAGCCAACTGAGAGCTAACTTTTGTTGATTTCATCTCTTTCCTGTGTCACACAGGCTCTAGTCACATACACACACACATACATACACACATACACATATAAACACACACACACTCATATGCGTGCGAGTGCACACACATGCGCATGTGCACTCACACACACACACATGTATTAAAGACTAGGGTTTACTTAGAAAATTTTCCAGGGACAATTCTGGGTTTGTTTTACATGTGAAGTGCATGATACACACAGCACTTCGTTTTATTATCAGCTGAATGACTAGCATCCAGACCACCACTTAAGGTCTGTTGGAAGGGAATTAAATTCTGGCAAGTGTGGGATTCGATTCTGTACACTAAAATTCTCTTGCTTCCTAGGCGTATGTGTTACCTCTAGGCCACCACTCCACCAGTAGTGATAACCCCAGTGCCCAACCTGATGTCAGAACTGTTGTTTTCAGAAAACGCATTCTGACTGACCGGGGCCTGCAGTCGATAGAGCGGTGTATGTTTGAGGAGCATGCGATGATCCGTCGTGCGGCCACCGAGTGTATGTGTAACATGATGATGAGCGAGACGGTGAGAAATGTCCACATCTCTGTGTGTCATTTGTGTGTACTGGTGTGTTGGTTTGGGTGGATGTTTGTTTTTATGTGTGTCTTTGTGTGAGTCTGTGTTTGTGTTTGTATGTGTGTCTTTGTGTGTGTCTGTGTTTGTATGTGTGTGGGTGGATGTTTGTTTTTTGTGTGTCTTTGTGTGTGTCTGTGTTTGTGTTTGTATGTGTGTCTGAGTATGTGTATGCGTGTATGAACATATGAACGTCTGTTCTATTTTGAGTGCAAGTATTTTGAAAATAAATTGCTGCTGCTTGTTATGGCTGTTTCCACTCATACTTCCATCTTCAGGTATTCATGAGAATGCCATTGTATCTGCACATGGGTGGGACTTCACACTTGATAGTTCTTTAGTCACTAAACGTCATCCCAACGCTGACTGTCCTGAAGTCCACATGGCCAAGAGAGTGGGGATGTAACTAGGGCAGGACACTTTCCACCACAAATAAACTCCATCCCAGATAGTCGGGACAGTAGTTGCCTCCTTTGCTGTTCTGATGGTCATAGTTGGACATGACTGACCATCATACAAATGCCATGAAGGGATTTACAGACACAAGGTGGAGATTGTTAAATAATGAACAAACAGATCTTTAGGAAGAAATGTGTATAGCTCTGACATGCGCAGAAATGGCGGGGTGTGGTGAGTTACAAGTGTGTCATTCGCCCTGTGGCTTTTTCAGTGTAAATGGTACCCCTCCTTTTGGGAATTCTGTGCTAGAAATTTCTTCTTTTCTATTGCTGTCTCTGTTTCTGGCCTTTTCTTTCTTTTGTCTTTTCCTTAATCATTGTTGGCCTTGATGGTTCATTCACCAAATGTTGGGTTTTTTTGTGTTTTTTAGAAAGCCTTGAATATTTTTTGTCTTTTTCTCTACTTGATAATGGAGCAGTCTTAAATGTGTTGTATTTTTTTTGTTTTATGCCTGGGACGTGCGAGTTGCCTGTTTGCATATTTTGATTTTGAACACCTGTTACTTGTGTTTGCATATTTTGATTTTGAACACCTGTTACTAGTGTTTGCATATTTTGATTTTGAACACCTGTTACTAGCTGTAAACGTGTACTACTGTGTTTATGTTCAAGTTGTTATTTTCATTTCTAATCCTGTGGCGAAAAATTGACAGAATGGTCAGCATCTGAGGCATGTCCTGGGTTCATGTGCATGGGTGTAATTTATGTGTGCCCAGTGTTCTTTTCCAGGTGTGTGTGTGTTGTATTTAGGTCAGGTACTGTGGGATTCAGTGTTTACAGTTTTTCAGCCTGGATATGGCCCCTGTGTGGTCAGCAGGGCTGCTGGCAACAGTGATGTGAAATGTGTATAATATCGTGTGTATCTGTTGCTTTGGTTGATTGTGTCCCATGCAAGAGTATGACAAAAGCTCTGGTTTGTTCCTCATAATTTTGGGGGTGATTTTTTTTATTTTTAAAGACTTTGTATATTGAACACGGTGTTTTGTCGTGTTTCTTGAATTAAAATGTTTAAACCATATGATATACATAGCCATATCTGTTTGTGTATCTGTTTATCTATGTCTCTGTCTGTCTGTCTGTCTGTCAGTCTATCTATCTATCTGTCTATATTAGTGTGTTATTAGGAATGCAGCCCCTCTGTTGTCTAGCCTTGCTGGCCTTATTCTTCACTCACTTTTCCCCCTCCCCTTGCAGGTTACAGAGATTGTGAAGGCGACAATGACCATGTGAAGGTGATTCTGTCTGCAGGTTATAGAGATGTGTGAAGGCGACAATGACCATGTGAAGGTGATTCTGTCTGCAGGTTATAGAGATGTGTGAAGATGACAATGACCATGTGAAGGTGATTCTGTCTGCAGGTTATAGAGATGTGTGAAGGTGACAATGACCATGTGAAGGTGATTCTGTCTGCAGGTTATAGAGATGTGTGAAGGCGACAATGACCATGTGAAGGTGATTCTGTCTGCAGGTTATAGAGATGTGTGAAGGTGACAACATTGTGAACATGATGATTCTGTTCACAGGTTATAGAGATGTGTGAAGGTGACAATGACCATGTGAAGGTGATTCTGTCTGCAGGTTATAGAGATGAGTGAAGATGACAACATTGTGAACATGATGATTCTGTTCACAGGTTATAGAGATGTGTGAAGGTGACAATGACCATGTGAAGGTGATTCTGTCTGCAGGTTATAGAGATGTGTGAAGATGACAATGACCATGTGAAGGTGATTCTGTCTGCAGGTTATAGAGATGTGTGAAGATGACAACATTGTGAACATGATGATTCTGTTCACAGGTTATAGAGATGTGTGAAGGTGACAATGACCATGTGAAGGTGATTCTGTCTGCAGGTTATAGAGATGTGTGAAGATGACAACATTGTGAACATGATGATTCTGTTCACAGGTTATAGAGATGTGTGAAGATGACAATGACCATGTGAAGGTGATTCTGTCTGCAGGTTATAGAGATGAGTGAAGATGACAACATTGTGAACATGATGATTCTGTTCACAGGTTATAGAGATGTGTGAAGGCGACACCTACATTGTGAAGATGATGCTTTTGTTCGCAGGTTCTTGAGATGTGTGAAGGTGACAACGACCGTGTGAAGATGATGGTTCTGTTCGCTGGGGAGGAGGATCTGCACCTTGTCCGTGCTGCTTCGGGGGCTCTCGCCTTTATGTCTTCCAACCGCAAACTGGCCCACAAAATGACACAGGTGAGAGTCAAGACTCTAAGACTGGTTTATTGTGTACACCCAGGTACAGAAATTCACTGTTCAATGAGTGCAAACATTAGAATAACATGTGAATTAACTAGTAAAACTGAGTAAGTAACAGGTACATTAAGAAAGGGTGATTCTGTTTGTTTCTTTGTTTTTCCCTTCTGTAGCTGGTGAGGTCCTTGTGCTTGACATGCTTTAGCAAATTTTTTTTTTTTTTTTTTTTTTTTTTTTGCTGCCCCATCATTGCACCGTTTCAGTGGCATTACTCCCAGGCCGCTCATTTAGATTCCCCCATACACGGCCACACCCGGGTTCATCCATCACAGTTCCATCGTCGGCAGTCCGCAGGGAACATCGATGTTAGGTTGCCAGGAGGCCACACACCAGAGGAGACCCTCCACTGCTGCTGAGTCACTTCGGTGGTGTTCAGTGGTGCCTGTTGAGTGTTCTGATTTAACGTACTTAGGACACCACCTACTAAGCCCCCTACTAATGACAGTAATGGCTTAGTTGTGGAGCCAGACTGAGTGAGCGTCCTTCCCAGAGTGGAGACCACCACCACGTCCCCCAAACAACAGCTTCCCATGAATCTGCTGACACTGAAGACACTGACAGGACTCACCCCAAGAACGGAAGTGGATGCTTTAGCAAATTTGTGTCGTCAGCTGGTGTGTGTGAATTTGGATGTATCTTTGATCAAGAGCCTTGAGAGACATACAAAGTGAGGATTCCTCAAAGAAAATAGGGACACAAAAAGGAAAAGGGCCATACAGATAAAAGCAGATGTCTCTTCTTCTGCATTCATGGGCTGCAACTTCTTCATTCACTTATATCGATGAGCGGGCTTTTATGTGCATGCCCATTTTTACCCGTGTGTATGCATAACATACCACATTTTCGAGGTGTGCATACAGGGTATGCTCTTGCGGGCTTTTATGTGCATGCCAGTTTTTACCTGTCTGTACGCATAACATTCACCATTTTCAGGGGTGTGCATACTCATTTACTGGGTATGCTCTTGTTTTCATAACCTGCTGAATACTGGCCTGGATTACAGAATCTTTAATATGTGCATTTCATCTGCATACATATACACGTAGAGAAGGTTCAGTCACTGGCAGGTCTTCACATCTGTTTACCTGTGAGATCAGAAGAATCTCCCCCCTTAAACCCCACCAGGTGCCATGACCAGGACTTGATTAAAAGTGGCATGCATGCTTTGACCGCTGGGATGTTGGGCCCATCAAAGCAGAGGATTCAAACCTAGCGCCTCATGAATCCCTGGTTGTGCTACTTGGTACCTGCATGCAGGTGCCCTCTTTCTCTGTCTCCTCTGTATGCTGCCAATAATGTGTCAGACGGCAGGAGCTGCACTCAGTCCATGAAATCTAACATGCTGTAGAAGTGCAGAGATTTTTTTCTTTAAAAGTTGTAGAAGTGCAAAAACAAACCAAAAGAAGAAGTTTAAAAAATGTCAACAATTTGTAGAAGTGCAAAGAAGAAAACAAACAAACAAACAAACAAAAACAAAAACAAAAAACCGGAGAAATACAAAGGAAAAATGTTTTAAATTTTAAGAATGTGTAGAAGTGAAAAAAAAAAAAAAAAAAAAGGCTCAGAATTGTAAAGCAAAACCAAAAACAAAACCAACTTTAGAAATGCAAAGCACAAAAAAAAAAAGAGAAATGAAATAAAATAAGAGCTGTAGAGGGTGCAGAGCAAAAAAAACCAAAACAAAACAAAACAAAAAACCTACAGATGCACAAAACAAACCTAAAAAAAATTGCAGAAATACAAAGCAAAAATGAAAGCGCTCCAAAAGTGCATAGCCCCCCAAAAGAAAAGAAAGTTGCAGAAGTGCGAAGCAAAACAAAAGAAAAGCGGTAAAGAAAAAAAAAATCAACAAAATCAAGACTTTGTGTATGCATGTGTTTTAACTGAATTAAATGTTTATTCCCAAAATAAGATATATGAAGACACCAGTAAACCAACACAGACACACAGAAAAGCACACACAGACACAGACACAGACACACAGTGTGAGTCGTCTGCCTTTTGCATGGACATTTACTTTGTGTGTGGTTGTGTGAGAGGGGGGCTCCATGTGTGTGTGTACCAGCATGTGTATAAGTGTGCGCCTGCTTATGTCTGTGTGTGTGTGTGTGTGTGCGTATGTGTGCCTGGGTACATATGCATGAGTGCTGGCACCCATGCGTATGTGCATGTCTGTGTAGGTGTGCTTGTGTACATGTGTATGTGTGTGCGCCTGTGTGTCCACCTGTGTGTGCCAGTATGTGTGCATGCCTATGTACATTTGTGTGTATGTGCATGTCTGTGTACATTTGTGTGTATGTGCATGCCTGTGTCTGTATCTATCTGTGTCTCTGTGTTAACATGTCTGTGTGTGTGTGTGTGATCAGGTGCAGTCGTGGCTGGAGATCCTTCAGCAGATCCTGGTGACGGACAACCTGGAGATCCAGCACCGGGCCTGTCACCTGGTCATGAACCTCATGGCCGTCGACAAGGAGATCGCCACCCTCCTGGTCCAGTCGCAGGTCGGTACCACCTGCCCCCCCCTACCCCCTACCCCCACCACACCCTCCCAGATTCGACACTGTTCCCCCAAACGTGCGGAGCCGCCGCAGCAAGAGTCAGCCAGGCGTTGGGCTTCTGATCCAGTGGTCGGGGTTCGATGCCCCTGTTTTATGGGTGTGGTGTTGCGTCCTAGGGGAGAGTACCTGACTTTGGCCGGGGAAGGTTTAACTCATTCTTCTTCTTCTTCTGCGTTCACTCGTATGCACACGAGTGGGCTTTTACGTGTATGACCGTTTTTACCCCGCCATGTAGGCAGCCATACTCCGCTTTCGGGGGTGTGCATGCTGGGTATGTTCTTGTTTCCATAACCCACCGAACGCTGACATGGATTACAGGATCTTTAACGTGCGTATTTGATCTTCTGCTTGCATATACACACGAAGGGGGTTCAGGCACTAGTAGGTCTGCACATATGTTGACCTGGGAGATCGGAAAAATCTCCACCCTTTACCCACCAGGCGCCGTCACTGTGATTCGAACCCGGGACCCTCAGATTGACAGTCCAACGCTTTAACCACTCGGCTATTGCGCCCGTCTGTTTAACTCATTCAGCCCTAAGGCGTTGACAGCCTCAGCAGGCTTCCCTGTCATACTGATGCAGAAAAACACACAAAATATACTGAAATTGTTTCTTCTTCTGAATTGACACACGTGTGGACACAGCTGGACATACTGTGGGAGTTAGTTCCCTTTTCTTGCGTTTCGTGCATATGTAGGATCATGGAAACTGTTTTAATGACACAAATTTCGGTCCCTGAGTAATGCTGGGGTGCAGGGTTTAATGGGTTAAATAAACAAGAAAATGGCTGAAGAGGAGAACTGGGCTCTGCCTTCCCGTGCTGACACAGTGGATATGAATTCACTTCCCTTACAGCTGTAAAAGTGCTGTGAGACAGGTGACTTACTCGGGTGTATTACCCAATATGTGTTAGGTAGGTTACCTGGTGTGTGTCAAATAGATTACCTGATGTGTATCAGGTAGATTACCTGGTGTGTGTGTGGAGTGTGTGCTGATATGCATGTGTATCTGGTTGTTGCAAGAAGTAGGTCACAGTGACCTCAGAGATCAACACCATGTTGAAGTAGGTCACAGTGACCTCAGATGTTAGCACCATGTGTGAAGTAGACCACAATGACCTCATAGGTCAGTAGCATGTGTGAAGTAGGCCACAGGAAGTCAGCAGCATGTGTGAAGTGGGCCACAGTGACCTCAGAGGTCAGTACCATGTGTGAAGTAGGTCACAGTGACTTCTCAAGTCAGTGCGATGCGTGAAGTGGGTCACAGTGACCTCAGGGCAGCACCATGATGCATGAAGTAGGTCACACTGACCTCAGATGTCAGCACCATGATGCGTTAAGTGGGTCACACTGACCTCAGAGGTCAGCACCATGATGTGTGAAGTGGGTCACAGAGACCTCAGAGGTCAGCACCATGATGTGTGAAGTGGGTCACAGTGACCTCAGAGGTCAGCACTTTGATGTGTGAAGTGGGTCACAGTGAACTCAGAGGTCAGCACCATGATGTGTGAAGTGGGTCACAGTGACCTCAGAGGTCAGCACCATGATGTGTGAAGTGGGTCACAGAGACCTCAGGTCAGCACATTGATGCGTGTTGCAGGTGCTGGAGATCTTGATGGCCATCACCAAGCTGGAGGGGGCGGAGCTGGCAGACATCCGGCAGTGCGCCCAGTCGGCCCTGGACACGGCCACAGAGCACGGCCTGATCCAGCCCTTCCAGACCCCCACCGGCACTCTGCAGCAGCTCAGAGAGTCCCTCAGCATCAAGCCCCTCACCATCACTGAGGTCAGTGACGAAGAACAAGAGGCGGAGGAAGAAAAACCGGATGAGGGGAGCCAAAGTTGGGCTCATCACAGAGAGTTCAGAGGAGATGACGATGAAGAGTTTGAAGAAGAATTTGGAATCTCAGAAAGTGGAGAGACGAGAAAGGGTGGCGAGAACGAAAAAACAACGGATTCCCAGGGCGAGAAGAGCTCGGATGAAGCGGCAGAGCGGTTGACGGCAGATTGTACAGCACAGGAGGGGGTGGAGGAAGACCGGTTAAAACCCAAAGCGGATGACAAGAACCCTGCCAAAGACCAGACAGAGGAACCTGTGCCGAGGAAAGAAGAGTCCACTCCCTCAGCATCTGTGGATCCAGCGAAATCATCTGACAGTCCCTCGTCAGATGGCGTGGGAGCCACTTGAGTCCGAACTGGTTCCTTTTTCGTTCTGTTGTGGAAGGGCTGTGAGAGTAGTGTTTTGGTGGCGCTTACAAGAGAATGGTTTGTTTGATCCTTTGCATGACGTTTGAACGAAAGCCAAAAGAGAAAGGAAATGGCTTTGCATGAGGTGTGGTGTGTTTGCAGTGCCTCTGGGAGTATGTAGCTAGGGCGTGAGCTTTCCCCTTCTTGTGATCCTGATATCAGCATCTGCATGTTATTTTGTGGGTTTTTTGGTTATGTTTGTATTTTTTGTTGTTGTTTGTTTTAAAGCATACATGAAGTGTTCTTACCAATCAGCTGTCTGCTTGTGTAAGTGTAGGTGCTGTGCAGTTTGATCCTACTGTGCTTTTGTTTCCAGAAGTGAGTCCACTATTTTTCTGTATTATATGACGGTATTGATATTTGTGATTGTCATCTGTTTCTGTCTACATTTGTTATTGGTAATTTACCAGAAGGGAAGAAAAGGGTTGGGGGGTGTGGTGGGGGAGGGGGTTGTGGGGGGGACAGGGTGAGGGGGGGGGGGCAGCCTTTTTGGAAGAAGGCAGGATGGGGGCAACTTAAGAAACAGAAGGGTTGGAAGCCAGTGAGTGTTCCTTCTAGAATGGAGACAGTCACCATGTCCCACTAATGACAGTTCCCAATGGAGAGCAGGGCATGAAAGGCCAGGGAATCTGGGACAACGTTTATTACAATGCTGACAAATGAAGATGAGGTAGATGACAATGCTGCTGTGGAGGTCCAATTTAGGTTTGGGACTGTTTGACAAAGCAGTTCTCAAAGCTTCCTTTCTTAATGTATCCTGGTATCAACCAGGCCTGAGAGATACAGACACCAGCTGTGTTGGTCAGAAAATTTGAGCAACACTTCAGATCCTTGATTGAAAAGTCCCAGCCTTCCCATTGGAGTGCACAGCTCAAGTATTTAAAGGATGTTATAAAAAGAAAACTTGATTTTCAGTGCGTCCTCTCCTTCCTCCGCTTTAACCTGCATGGAGTGAGGAAAACTGGAGTAAAGTGCACATCCCAAGGACACAACACCATGCGAAAACACACACACACACATATATACATATCCATATATATATATATATATATGCATTATTTTTTGTGTTTTTGATCTGATCAAACGACAGCAGAAAGTTTGTGAATAACAATTGTGGAACTTCTTTCTGTTCTCATTTTTTGTTGGTTTTTATTGGACTACATTTTTTCATGACCCTGAGTGATTTATATCTGTTTCCCATAAATATCATTGTTTGTGCGCTGTTCTCCAGATTTGATGAAAACTTTTTTTTTTTAAGAAGAAAAAAAAAGAGCATTTTTACGCAAATGACTGAATGAACAAATGTGTATTAAAATATATATAATTTTATATATTTCCCTCTTGTCCCTCAACCCTTTTATATATGCAATAAAACAACCAAAATATCATGTGTGTGTGTGTGTGTGTTGTTTTGTTGTTTTAAGATTGCATGATTTTGTTCAGTACTGGAAACTGCTGATAACTAACAATGACACATTTCATATTTAGTTTAACCAAGAGCAATGAAACTGAAGAGCACATCAGGTTCCCTGTATGCAAGCTGCATGCGCACAAAGATCAGGCTATGTGTTTTACACAGAACAATGCAGTTCAGAGTGGGCAGTCTTCTGTTTGTGGTTTAGTGCCTGACTGAAAAAACACCCGAGTCCCCACTATACTGATCAGTAAAATTATTAAAAACAATAAAAAAACAACTTCCTAGGAACCCCTCAGTCTGTCTCCACCTCTCCACAGCTGCTTTCAATGTCTTCGTATGAGTGATGTAATAGGACACAGGACAGGCTCAGACACTTGTCAGGGTCTGCACTAGTGGGTCACGGTAAATATGATAGATCAAACTTTTTTCTTTTTTTTAATACTTTTTTTTTGGCTTGTTGATCTTTACTGGGTGCAGTGCAATAAGTTATCATATCACAGTTTGAGAGGGGGGCTTGTGGTATGAGAATTATAAACGACTCAGAAAGAAAAAAAAGTCCTTAATGATGCGGGTTAAAAGAAGACGGACTAAAACAAAGCTGGATTCTAAAACTGAGCAAGCACTTCCAAGCACATGAACACGGCTTACTACACATTTCCTGCACAAAGTGCTAAATTTATTGTGGAATGTACACCCAACGTTTCAACACTAATTATCTTCTGCAGTGCAGACCACAAGTGCACAAAGTAACACACAATGTGTTTTTCTCTACTTCTAGAAACAACAGATAATTAATCATCTAATACCAGAGCAGAAAAACAAAGACCAACAACAACCTCATCTATATTTAATTATAAATACAAAATTATAATAAAAACACTGTAGTCATAAGGATTCCATATTCTATCACAGAACCTAAGCGACAGTGAATTCAAACATATGAAACCACTTATCGAAAAAAAAAACAATGCAACTAGGCCATCTATGAATAAAAAGAACGACAAACAAAGGATTCTGAACTGCTGAAACAAAAACATCACAAAAAAGAAGAGAACAAAATTAGAATAGGAAAACAGAGAAAAAAATGAGGGAGACGATCAAGAAAGACAGACATGTTAAACATTACTCCCCCACCCCGCCCCCAAAAGAGCAACAAAAACCAAAATAATACTGTCCACTTAGTATGGCTGAATAATGCAGAGACTCATGTACCTGCAATTTTTATAATGCTTGTTTATAAACACTGCACAAAAATGATTTATAGCTAAATATTTTATTTCATTTTCCAAATACACATATACAAATAAAATATTTCATATTAAACCACAATCTTGGCTTTGTGTGTGTGAGCGCGAGCATACGCACATGCGTATCTACATGTATTTGTGACAACCATAATGTGTTCTTTTGATTATTTGTTCAAGAGATATAAAATTCTGTTTAGTTTTCACAGACTGGACTCGACCGCCCTCTGGTTTCAAGCAGAAGTTGCGTCTGGTAAATTTCTCCATTTGTAAACAATGCTGCACTTAAATTTGCAAGTCTATTAAACAAAACTGCACTAACATTAAAAACATGAATTGAAATGTGATCTTTAAACAAACCCTTACTTGAAGCACAAGACTTTCAAACAAAACTGCGGTTAAAAGGACATCAGGACACTCGAACTCTAGTTACAGAAAAAACTGTAATAAATTTTTTTTAATTTAAAGTAAAACTGCACATAAAAAAACAAACAAAAAAAACAACAACAACTGAAACACAACACCAGTCTTTAAACAACAAGTTTGTAAACATCACCAGATTTTAAACAAAAAGGACTTCCCTGTCTACTCCCCCAATCAAATACATAATAAAATAAAGAAAGATAGATAGATCATTAATAAACACTCTGCACTGTGTAGACTACTCTAGACTACAGTGAGCGACAGCTACTGGCTATTCTGCCTCATGTGCAGGTAACTCTCTGAGACAGCCCTGCACCAACGTGGAATGCGAGTCGCCATAAGCGTGTTCATCACATGCCATTGCAGGGATTCCAGGATATATATTTTTCTTCCCTTTCACTGACATATTGCACGTGATCAAGTGCAAGACAGCGCTACAACAGAAGGGGTCGCCTTGTTGGTGTCTGGGGCACTGGGAGTCAAGCTTGGTGATGGCTTGTGGGACTGCTGCATACCTGCATGATCCCTTTAGAACCATGCCTGACTTTATACGTCCTGCAGGAGCATGAGGGTACCTGGAAGGGTTCTGGCTCTATAAATAACAAGGATGTCCAGGCTGGGGCCAAGCCATTTGGGGTGACTTTACCTCCGAGAACTTGGCTTTAAGACCATGGAAACTCGTATCCTGAAAAGAACGTCTCCTCTGCCATACAACCCTGCCAGCTTCCTTTCGCCTACCTTTGGGTGACGGAGCGGGAGTATGGGAGGTTTGGGACCTCGACAAAGACTGAATGTTAATGCTGTTACAAAGGCGGTTCGACTTTTAATCAAAGGCATTGTATAGATAAAGAATGAATTGTTTAACAAGATTTTCATTTGTTGGTGACATTGACATGAAAAGCTTACCAACTAAACATTGTTGGTGACATTGACATGAAAAGCTTACCAACTAAACATTGTTGGTGACATTGACATGAAAAGTTTACCAACTAAACAAAGTTGTATGAAAAAATAATTCTGGAATAAACTGTTCTGTAACATCTATCAGTTCTGACCAGTCTAGCACAATTAATGTACTTCCTCTTCTTTCGATTTGGTGCATGATGGCGTAATCATATCTAAACGTTAGGCTGTCTCTTGTGATACTGATGGACAAACAGTTCTGAAGCAACAAATGTAGAACGCCTTGGCAAAGGGGAGGAGAGGAAGGAAGCAGAAGAACAGTTGACAGTTCTGAGGACCCCACTGGATGGGGACCTGACTGTTCGTGGTGACTGATGTGAAGCCGGAGAAGGTAACTTCCCCCCCCCCCCCACACCCACTCCCTTCTCTCTCACTCCCCACTCAGTCCTGGTCTTGGAGGATCCAGAAAACCCAGACTGGCCCAGTAGGAAGGTCCTGGTAGCCTCAGTGACACCCGCTAGAAAGTTCATGACATCCGTGCATCTGATTCTATCTCTGCTTTTCGCTCATGTTTAAAAACTCATCTCTTTAAAACGTATCTATAAGCACTCTCAGCTTCCTTCTTCAACACCATCCATGTCAGCTCACTTTGAATGCATGAAGAGTGGAAGAGGGAGAGTTGGGGGTGGGAAAGGGAAGGGTTTTGAGAAAGAGTGGTCATGAATGATTTATGTTATTTGTAATATTTTCTTTCAAGTAAAGCGCCCTAAGCTCTTAGAGAGAAAGGGCGCTATATAAATGTATATAATGATTATCACGTAAAGTCTGATGACTCCCCATGCTCTGGTTCAGACGTCACACACCTTGAAGAGGACAGAGGGCGAGGAGGAACTTGGGTGAGGCACCCTTGAAGGAAGTCACACAGCGGGTCATTCCAGAAGTAAAGTTTCTTCCGGTCTGCTGGCTTTTTTGCTCACATTACTTACATAACAGCATTTCTTTTCTTACATTACTTACATGACAGAAATCTGGTGTTTGCATACGGGGCAGGACAGCCAACAGATGTTGTTTCTCACTCTTTAACAGTACATCATGTGTGACCGAACCGTACATACATATCACAACATTTTTTTTTTGTTAGTGAAAAGGCACACAACTCTCTGCAGTCCTAAATACGCCTTACTGACCACAGTCCTCAACTGCATCGCCAGTTTGGGGAAATCTGCACAGAGCTGCTGCTTTTCCTTTTGACACAGGCTCATTGAACACGTAAAGGTATCACAAAGTTTCACCATCCAAGACAGCAGCGCTAAAGCTGCAACTCTCCCCCCCCACCCCCGCCCCCAACCTCCCAATCACCACCCGGTTTTGTTTCTTTTCATGATGATGGCATGAGCAATCTTCTCCCTCTGCACCTCTGAGAAGTGGAGAATCCTGACAATGGCCCTCAAGTGCTCGTCACTGGCGCTTTTGTCCGTGGTTAAGTAATGGAAGACGGAGTCTTTGAGAAACCGCAGGGTGGTTTCTGCCTCGGTTCCCGGTATCGGCATGGTGTGGTAGCTCTCGTGGCGTTGTATCGTCTGCCACTTGGCCAGCTCAGCCTGGGTCCGCACCAGCTTGTTGTACAGCTCCTTCTCTGTGGCCTCCTGGCTCCGGCCCCCTTTGCGCTTCAGCTCCATCTGCACATTGACATGGTATTCCGCTGTCAGACCACAGCGAGACACGACTGCAAGAATGCATCCATTGGTTTCTACTGTTCGTAAACAAGTAGAAAGGCTGACAAGCTCTTGTTTGTCCAGTGACTTCCGTCCGTTGATTTCTACTGTGAGGTAACAACTAGAAATCATGGCAAGTACACATATGTCCATTGACTTCTACCCACTGATTTCTACTGTTGGATAACAACTAGAAAGGCTGGCCAGCATATGTATGTCCAGTGACTTCTGTCCATTGATTTCTGCCATAACAAGAAGAAAGGATGACACAATTACATGGATATCCAATAACTTCTAACGACACACGTATATCAACTGATTTAATCTGTTAGATAAAAACGTATAAGAATGACGCAAATATATCTGCTGATTCCTGTTAGATAAAAAAAAAAAAGGATGACACTATTGGTTTCTACTGTAGGAGAACAACAAAAAGGATAGTACAAATATATCCACTGATTTCTGTTGTTAGATGACAAGAAGAAAGTGTGATATTAATATATAAATTGATTTCTATTAGATAACACAAAGAACTGATGTCACAAAATATATTCATTGATTTCTACTGTTATATAACAAGAAAAAGTGGCATACATGTATCAACTGATTTCTACTGTTAGATAACAACAAGAAAGGATGACACGTGTAACATGATGACCATGATGCCACAGAATTAAAACACATGCAACACGTTAAACTTGGGTGATCTGCAGTATGATGACACATGTACCATGACAAAGAATGACGACGCAAGTAACATATTAAACATAGGTGACCCACAGAATGATGACACACGTAACATGCTATAAACACAGGGGATACACAGAATGATGACACACGTAACATATTCAACACAGGTAATCCACCAAGACCTCTCAATTCCACTCGCTCATCCTTATTTTGGCAACAAATCAAATGATACGATCTCCGTCGTCTTTTCCTTCATTCGGGAACTTGAAGTTTCCGCCTTTTCCTGTATCTTCCTGAGAATGTTTTAAGTGCAGGCCCCTTCGGATCCTCGCCATTTAGGCATCCTTACACCGTATTCATGTGTGTGTGTGTGTGCTGTGTTTGTTCCTGTTTCCATGACCTGGTGAATATTGACACGGCTTACCGTGTCCGCTGCATCTTCTGCAGGACCGCAACAATCCAATTAGAACTGTTTAACCCTTTCACCGCCAAGCTTGCATTTATGCACAGGCGTGGTAGAGGACCCATGTCACTGAAAGGTGACCATTCATTGGTCTGTTATCCATGAACCTACTGCTCGGTGGAAGGATAGGCCATATTTTCTATACATCACAGGGGGAATCCAGCTAGCTATTTTTAGCCACCGCCTTTTCTGTGTTTATACCACAAGGGAATTTTGTACTCTAAACTGACTGGCAGTGAACGGGTTAAACAGACCAACAGGTACGAACTCGTTCTGAACAAGATACAGCGTATTTGTGAAGTGTGTCCGCATGACAACTTACCTCTTCCTCGTGTTCAAATATTGCCGACTGTCTTCCTTTGTTGTACATCTCCAGAAAGATCTCCTCCGACTCCGCCAGTTTATTTCTCATGTCCTTCTGCACGTCCATGAAACGATTCATGAATACAAAGTATGCCAGACAACAGTCCAGAGCAGACTGACAGTAAAGAAGAGATCGAAAAATCACGTGAAAGAGGGAGAACCCGAGAAAGACAGGGAATGGTTGAGAAAGTGAGATCAGTACAAACAATCGCAACGAGCAAAGGAAAGATGGCGCAGAGAGGCAAACAGACAGACAGACAAACTTACCAACAGCCATACATTTCGACCAACAGAGACAAAATACGTGGAATGCGTGGAGCAGTCACCAGATAATTCATTATGTGTTAGCATAAGTGTAGACACAGTACGTCTCTCTTGTCACTCTCCCAGTCGTGTTCACAATTCTGTCTATCACTTTCTTGCTCTTTGCACTCAAACCGCCATGCCAGCACAAAGAACAGATCGACTTTCGTTGACTCTGCCGATACACATTCGAAATGTCCACCATGACCATAAATGCTGCAGAACTGTGGCCTCTAGCTCTCCGTGTGAAAACAGTAATCTGTGATTTTTACTGGTGTCACGCTGATTATGTAAAAACTCTGCCCTTTGCACTCTTTATATATGTTATCATTGATTCTATGAAATCTCCCATTTTTGTGCTTTCAACAGATCGTATATATACTGGTTCCACGAAAGCTCCAACATTTTTGCTTTTTAATAGATGTTATTTATTATTACGTTATTGACAGGCTCCAAACAAATGTAAGGATCCATCAAGAATTTAGCCTCAGAACTAAGCTAAAGGTTTACAAAGCTGTTGTTCTGCCCTTACTGCTGTGATCCTCACACTTGGACTGTATACTGTCTGCACGCAAAACAACTCAACTCTTCCAGCTGCGTCACCAGGGGGAAAATCTGTACGTCTACTGGCAGGATCACATCCCTGACACAGACATCCTTCAGAAAGCTGGGATATAAAGCATTCACGATCTACTGATGGAGTCCCAGCTCCGATGGACAGGATATGTTGTCCACTGACTGAAGAGACTGTTCTATGGAGAGATTTGTTCAGGGAAGATATGTTGTTACTCTGTTCTATGGAGAGATTTGTTCAGGGAAGCGCTCCCACGGGGCCAGAAGAAGGACAAAAAAAGACTCCCTAAAGACCCCTCTGAAGCGCTGCAGCATTGACCCAAACACATGAGAACATCTAGCCTCTGATCGCTCAGCATGGCGCAGCCACGTCTAATCTGGTGTCGCTGCTTATGGGTGTCGCTGCTTATGAGGGGCAAAGGATCGACAACGCCATTCTGAAACGCCAATAACGCAAGGAGAAGCCACTTACCCACCTACACCTGGCCAGCACCAGCTACACCCCTATCCACAGTGCCACAGACACTTCAGAGCTCAGACTGGACTCATGAGACATTTACAGACCCATCCAGCATGTGAAGTTCATGCTCATCTTCCCTTGAGATGGAAAAACTACATTGATTTCAAGAAAGCGTCAACCTTTGTGCTTTTCATAGACGTCGCACTGATTATATGAAAGCTTCCCACCTTTAATTGTGCTTTCCATATATGTTATTGATTCTATGAAGCTCCAACTTTTTGCTTTCCATGAATATTGCGGTTTTTATTGATGTCACATCAATTCAATGAAAGCCCCAAACTTTGTGCGTTTTATTCATGTCATGTTGATTTCGTGACAATTCCGTTGTTTTGGGGGGGTTTTTTTGTGTGTTTTTTTTTTTCAATAGATGTCACACTTACTCTGTAAAAACTCAGACCTTTGCATTTGTTATTAAATTGATGTCATGTCGATTCCGTGAGAATTCCGATTATTTACAGCTGTCCTATCAATACTGTGGAAATTCTGTAGTCTGTTGAAAATTCCGACCAACTCTCAACTCCAGACCGGTGTAACAGACCAGACTCTACCCTGTCCAGAGTTTAACCCCGTATAAAGTGGCCTAGTCCAGACCCCCCCCCCATATAATCTGGCACTGGCCAGAATATACCCCCGTATAAACTAGCCTGGGCTACATTACACCGAGGGTAATGTTTGGCCAAGGCCAGTTTATATCCTCTGGGCAATTTTTATACCCCCCTCTTTTTCTCTGAAAAACACTGATATTTGAAGGGTGTGAATATTGCCAAAAGTTACAACCTTAGTATAAAGGCTAGGTGAACTGCGATGGATTTCTTTTCTTTACACAGCGTTTACCCTACAAGGGGCTTTTATTCAAAATGGGGGGAAATGGGAAACAGGTATGTGCCTGAAATATTCATCTTCAAAGTCGGTTTTCAATTTTTAAAGAGATATTTCAAAGAAGGTGTATGGATATTACACATATTAAGAGGTTTGGGTATCCATAAACAATATTAAACGTTTTACAAAATATAAACCTTATTCTATACATGGTATTCTTTTACGTTTTTGTTTTAAATTACCATCTAATTCCCCATCTGCGACAGTTAAACATCTATTTGAGAGGGAGAGAGAGAAAAACAGAAAATGTCAGACAGACAGACTGACCGACCGAGATAGCGACAGAGAGACAAAGAGCCAGACACACACACACACACACACACACACACACACGCACGCACACACACACACACACACACACACACACACACACACACACACACACATACACAGGAGAATGCAAAGTTGGGGGCATATGAAACATGGAAGTTCTCTGTGTGTGTCGGTCTTTTTCTGTGTTTCCAACTATAAGCATTCTAACCACCTCCTATCCTGCCCTATCCTACATATCTTTATGCCTGTATCTATTCAGTAAAATATTTTTCGTAATTCCCACTTTATCACTTTAACCGGCTGAAAAACAAAAACATAACCACATAATCATGTTGCACAACAAACTGGTTCAAAATCACATCCCCTTTCTCTCTGTGTGTGTGTGTGTGTGTGTGTGCGTGCGTGCGTGCGTGCGTACGTGTGTGCGTGCGTGCGTGCGTGCGTGCGTGCGCGTGTGTGTGTGTGTCTGTCTGTCGCTGTCTCTGTCTGTACATATCTGAAGGCAGCATGTTGCAAATATATGCAAACTGTGTTACTTTGCATCCATTCGTCATCTCCTGACTGAAGATGCAACCAAACCTCTCCACTGTGTCTTTGTGCTGTCCTGCATGGATTATTGTAATTCCCTACTTGTTGGTTCGCCCAGCTACCTCATTGCTAGGCTTCAGAAAGTCCAGAACTATGCTGCTCATTTTGTCTTTCGTTCCTGTAAATTTGATCACGTCTCTCCTCTCCTTCGTACTTTACACTGGCTCCCAGTACAAGAAAGAATTATTTATAAAGTCGTCTCTCTCTGTTTCAAGTCCATTGAGGCTTCTGGTCCACAGTATCTTTCTGATCTCATTCATCTTAACATACCCTCACGCCAGCTCCGCTCTTCTTCTGACACCCGTATGCTTAGGATCTCCCCTGCTCGAACCAAAACGTATAGCCAACGCAGTTTTTCATACCATGCCACATTTCTTTTGAATCAACTTCCTCAACCTCTCCGTCACTCATCTTCGCTGCAATCTTTTAAATCCAGTCTAAGACCCACCTTTTCCCCTCCAGATTAATTCTCAACAGCTCATCCGCTTCCAGTATGAACTAAAATGACTATTTGTGAGTGAGTGAGTTTTGATAGTTTTACGATTTGTTGTCGGTATTTCTGATTGTGTACTATTTACGATTGTTTGCTATGACTTTTGTGTGTGCGTACTCGTGTGCTTGCGTGTATTGTGTGTAGGGTGGAGGGTGGGTGAATAGTTTTCAATGATGTTTGGTATCTTGTGTTCAATTTTTCCTTTTTGATATTTACATATGTGTTCTATTTGTAAACGCCTCGGGCTTATTTTCAAGATAAGGCGTAAATAATAATAATAATAATAATAATAATAATGTCTCTCACTCTCTCTGAGTCTTTCTCTCTCTTTCTCTCCCTAATTCCCCCCTCTCTTCATTTCAAATAGATGTTTGTTTAAGTGTCACTGATGGAGAATCTGACGGTAATTTAAAACAAGACGTAAACGAATATCATATATGGAGTAATGTTTATAGTTAGTCAAACGTGTAGTGTCGTTTATAGATACCCATCACTCTTAATATGTACAGTATCCATACATCAAATGACATGAAATGATACTTAAATAACTAACAACACACGCAAACACACACAGAAAGACAAACCTACACAGAAAGACAAGACATATAAATAAACACTCACACACACTCACAGACACACACACACGTGTGCACGCACGCATGTGCTCACACACACACTAATACACATAAACGTTGTTCACACACACACACACACACACAGACACAGGCACACACACACATGGGGAGGGGGGGGGCGTAGGATTGGGTAATCCCAAGTGCTGTAAAACACCTCCTTTAACCCCCCCAATACTCCAAATCCCAACCCTGTCCTATCCTCCTACCACTCCCCTACCCTACCCTCTCTTCTTCCTCTTCTCATCCAATCCTACCCTCCCTTCTTCCCACTCCCCTATCCTACCCTCTTTTCTTCCTCTTCTCATCCATTCCTACCCTCCCTTCTTCCCACTCCCCCTATCATACCCTCTCTTCTTCCTCTTCTCATCCATTCCTACCCTCCCTTCTTCCCACTCCCCCTATCATACCCTCTTTTCTTCCTCTTCTCATCCATTCCTACCCTCCCTTCTTCCCACTCCCCCTATCATACCCTCCCCCTTCCCTTTACCCGTCCCCCTATAATTTCTTACTTTTTTTTTTACTTCTCCTCCTATTCTACCCATCCTTTCTAACCCCCCCCCCTCTTACCCCTACCCTACCCCTCCTCCTTTACCCCTACTCTCTCCCTTTACCCCTACCCTACCCCTCACCTAACCTTCCTCTAATCTACCCTACCCTAACTTCCTCTTTACCCCTATCCTACCCCTCCCCCTGTATTACTCCTCCCACCTTTACCCCTACCCTCCCCCTTTACCCCTACCCTACCCCTCACCTAACTTTCCTCTAATCTACCCTACCCTAACTTCCTCTTTACCCCTATCCTACCCCTCCCCCTGTATTACTCCTCCCCCTTTTACCCCTACCCTCCCCCTTTACCCCTACCCTACCCTACCCCTCACCTAACCTTCCTCTAATCTACCCTACACTAACTTCCTCTTTACCCCTACCCTCCCCCTTTACCCCTACCCTACCCTTCACCTAACTGTCCTCTAATCTACCCTACACTAACTTCCTCTTTACCCCTATCCTACCCCTCCCCCTGTATTACTCCTCCCCCTTTTACCCCTACCCTCCCCCTTTACCCCTACCCTACCCCTCACATAACCTTCCTCTAATCTACCCTACACTAACTTCCTCTTTACCCCTACCCTCCCCCTTTACCCCTACCCTACCCTTCACCTAACTGTCCTCTAATCTACCCTACCCTAACTTCCTCTTTACCCCTATCCTACCCCTCCCCCTGTATTACTCCTCCCCCATTTACCCCTACCCTCTCCCTTTACCCCTACCCTACCCTACCCCTCACCCAACCTTCCTCTAATCTACCCTAACCTAACTTCCTCTTTACCCCTATCCTACCCCTCCCCCTGTATTTCTCCTCCCCCCTTTACCCCTATCCTCTCCCTTTACCCCTACCTTACCCCTCACCTAACCTTCCTCTAATCTACCCTACCCTAACTTCCTCTTTACCCCTACCCTCCCCCTTTACCCCTACCCTACCCCTCACCTAACTTTCCTCTAATCTACCCTACCCTAACTTCCTCTTTACCCCTATCCTACCCCTCCCCCTGTATTACTCCTCCCCCCTTTACCCCTACCCTCTCCCTTTACCCCTACCCTACCCCTCACCTAACCTTCCTCTAATCTACCCTACCCTAACTTCCTCTTTACCCCTACCCTCCCCCGTTACCCCTACCCTACCCCTCACCTAACTTTCCTCTAATCTACCCTACCCTAACTTCCTCTTTACCCCTATCCTACCCCTCCCCCTGTATTACTCCTCCCCCCTTTACCCCTACCCTCTCCCTTTACCCCTACCCTACCCCTCACCTAACCTTCCTCTAATCTACCCTACCCTAACTTCCTCTTTACCCCTACCCTCCCCCGTTACCCCTACCCTACCCCTCACCTAACATTCCTCTAATCTACCCTACCCTAACTTCCTCTTTACCCCTATCCCACCCCTCCCCCTGTATTACTCCTCCCCCTTTTACCCCTACCCTCCCCCTTTACCCCTACCCTACCCCTCACCTAACCTTCCTCTAATCTACCCTACCCTAACTTCCTCTTTACCCCTATCCCACCCCTCCCCCTGTATTACTCCTCCCCCTTTTACCCCTACCCTCCCCCTTTACCCCTACCCTACCCCTCACCTAACCTTCCTCTAATCTACCCTACCCTAACTTCCTCTTTACCCCTATCCTACCCCTCCCCCTGTATTACTCCTCCCCCTTTTACCCCTACCCTACCCCTCACCTTTTCCGCAAACATTTCTGTACTCAGCACGATAGATAGTCCAAAGTCTGTTCGCCACATGGAGAGTTTAATGCTCACGTAATCCTGTTTTAGTGCATTTGATATATTTAATGTGTCTGGGCGCGTGCACGCGCGTGCATGTGTGTGTGTGTGTGTGTGTGTGTGTGTGTGTGTGTGTGTGCGAGCGTGAGTGTGCGCGCGCATGTATGTGTGTGTCTAAAAAAAAAAACGTGTGTTTTCAAGGAATGTACTTCGTTTTAATCTAAGCATTATTTACTTGATATTTTTATTGTTTGGTGGATCATGTTTTTTTTGTTGTTTTTTTAATTCATTCATTGAACGCATTGGATTGAGCTGTTGTAATGTTTGATGTTATGTTCTTATCTGGTTCAATGATGTAAGGCGCTTTGAGCAGCATTAGTACTGGATATCGCGCCATGGAAAAGTTATGGATTATTATTATTATTATTATTATCTCACCTTCCCCTATTCTACCCTACCCTAACTTCCTCTCTACCCCTATCCTACCCCTCAGTCTTTATCCCTCCCCCAACACTACTCCCCCCCCCCACCCCTTTATCCCTCCCCTATCCTTCCCTGTTTTCTATCCTTACCCACCCTTCTATCCCCTTTCTACCCCTCCACCTTGAGCCATCCCAAAGCCTCTAGACCCCCAGCCGCTATCCTACCGCCTAACGATCCGTCATCTCCACTGTCGAAACTCGACTGCTTGGGAGGCACTATATAAATTTCAATTATTATTATATCAATATTGGTATTACTGTTATCGTGTGCGATCGTGTGCCGTGTCTGTGTGCGTGCATGCATGCACGTATGTGTGTTTGTGAGTGTATACGCATGTGCGCGTGTGCGTGTGCGTACATACACGTGCACCGACAGTGCTCGTTTGTGTGTTTATGTCTATGTGCGTGTTTGAGTTTGCCTGCGCATGTGTTAAGTATGTGTGTGCATGCGCAGGCATGTGCGTGTGTGCACGTCATTTGATATATTTCCTTCTACACACTTGTGCTGCTCCACTTACGAGTTAGCTAATCCGACTGGGTGCTGGAAGCTAATCATCACCATCCCTCCCCCCCCACCCCCCGCAAGCCCCCTACACACGCACACAATCACACACACACACACACACACACACACGGAACAATAACCTTTGAAAAATAAAAACGGACAAACAAAACAGACTCCCACCAAAGCAAGCCCCAAACCAGAAACCAACCCACCACTCACCCTGACATCATCCAACTGTTGCTGCAGCAGGGCCATCTTCTTCGTGGTCTCTGCGTGCGAATCCTGGAGCGACAGCACCTCCTTCCGGGCCGCCTCCGCCGAGGCCTGTGCCTCTTCCACCTGTTCCTGGAGCTCCTTGCATTCCTGAAAGTGTACGTCACCACCATGAGCGCTGCGCAACACTGTTGTATCAGTTAAATTGATGACGATGATGATGATGATGATGATGGTGATGATGATGATGATGATGATGACGATGATGATAATCGTGATGATTATGATGATGGTGATGATGATAATGGTCATGACGATGGCGATAATGATGGTGATGATCATGGTGATGATGATGATGATGACGATGATGATGATGACGATGATCCGCCGAGGCATGTGCCTCTTCCAGCTATTCCTGGAGCTCCTTGCATGCCTGAAAGTGTACGTCACCACCATGAGCACTGCGCAACACTGCTGTATCAGATAAATTGATGATGACGACGATGATGATGGTGATAATGATGATGATGATGATGGTGATGATGATGGCGATAATGATGGTGATGATCATGGTGATGATGATAATGGTGATGATGATGGCGATAATGATGGTGATGACCATGGTGATGATGATGATGATGATGATGATGATGATGACGATGATCCGCCGAGGCATGTGCCTCTTCCAGCTATTCCTGGAGCTCCTTGCATGCCTGAAAGTGTACGTCACCACCATGAGCACTGCGCAACACTGCTGTATCAGATAAATTGATGATGACGACGATGATGATGGTGATAATGATGATGATGATGATGGTGATGATGATATGATGATGATGATGGTGGTGATGATGATGGTGATGATGGTGGTGATGGTGATGATGATGGTGATGGTAATGGTGGGGATGATGATGATGATGATGATGATGATGATGATGGTGATGATGATGCCAGAGCTTCTTCCAACTCATCTTGAATCTCCCTGAGTGCCTGATAGTGAACGTCATCACCACGAGCACAGCGCAACATTGCTGTAATAGACTGATGATGATGACGATGGTGATGATAATGATGGTGATAATCATGATGATAATGGTGATGATGATACTGATGATGTGAACACACACACACACACACACACACACACACACACACACACACACACACACACACACACTACTAACAAGCACCATCACCAATCGTGATAATGATGATGATGATGATTGCAACAACGACAACAAAAGCAAGAAGAAACATAACAACCAACTCCAACCATCACCAATGATAGTAATTACAGTTAGTAGTATTAATAACAAGATGATGACGGTGGTAACAACGGCGACGACAAGAATGATGATGACCACACACACACACACACACACACACACACACACACACACATGTAACTATCCAAATTACAAGGGTCTTCCAGAAAGTCCACAGAAATCCTTTTTTGGTTGTATGCAATACATATGTGTATATATGCAGCAGCAGAATCCATAGTGATTTCACGAAGTCTCTGAAATCATGTCACTCATGACATATGCGCTGGAAACGTGAGAAGCATGGGAGTCTGTGAGTTGTCACTGTGTGAGCTGATCAAAAGGTATATTACTCTGCTTGCAGCTCTCTCACTCTCTCTCTCATCATCATCATCATTACTATCATCATCATCTTCTTCATCATTATCATCTCTCTCTCTCTCTCATATTGCACTTTTATATTATTATATATATTTTTTTTCTCATTGCATTATGATTATGTACCTTTAAATGTTTACTGTGTATTTGAGTGAATTTGAATGTCATGTATGTACTTCTATAACCTTTTGATATCCTGTGAGTATTTTGATTTCATTTCTCTTTGCCCTGAGGGCTGGATGTAAAAGAGCATGCGCATGTTTATTCCACTTCCCTCATTTAAAAAAAAGTTCGTTCTCTCTCTCTCTCGCTCTGTGTGTGTGTGTGTGTGTGTGTGTGTGTGTGTGTGTGTGTGTGTGCCTTTGTGTGTTTTGAATGGTTTGAACACTTTCGGAACCTATTTACTCAGAACGAGGTTATAACTTGAGCCGATGGTGAAGTGCAACCTGAGGATTCAAATATATCTGATGAACTCAGTCATGCCATTTCAGAAGAAGAAGTTGCAGATGCTATTCGGAAATTAAAAAAAAAAAAAGAAAAAAAAAGGCAAGGCTTGTGGTGTAGACAATACTTTGGCAGAAATGTTAAAATCAGCTGATAATAGTGTTTTAGGGTCTGCTTGATAAAATTACGGATTTTTTGCTCCCAATAGATGGGTCATTTATCAGGAGAACATTCAAATGTAATTCAAATTACGCATGTAAACGTTGTAACGTGGTCGAATATGAAGATTATTTTATAAACAGTTGTGTCCTTTACAATAACTTAAGGCAAAAACATTTTAAATTTGATGATCAATTGTATGTTTATTTGCTGAAGAATGGCTCTATTTGCAGTATTCGTAAATCTCTGTGTGATATATTTAATGCCCTGGAGATACAGTAGGAATTCTTTGACATCAATGAAGAAATCTAGAATCAATTTACAATGCACAAGAAGCACTTTCGTTCCACTGGTTTACGTTAGTATGTATTTCACATATGTTGTCGCTACGTGATCACCATATTGTGTACTTTTGACCTCTTTCTTGGGGCCGGAGGCCTGGAGATTAAAGGTTTTGTTCTTGCCTTTGTGTGTCTGTATCTCTGTGACACAAACACGCACACGCACATATATATATACGCATGCGCGCGCAAACACGATCAGAACACACACACACGCGCGTGCGCACGCACACCTCCACTTTTGTGGAAACACAAAATATCTCCCTTCCTCTCCCTCTGCCTTCATCCTCACCTCCCCTCCCCCATGCACAACCCGACCACAACCACCCCTACCCCGACCCCGACCCCCCAACAAACCCACTTCCGGTTCCACCCTCACCACTCTCCCCTATCCACCCCATCCACCCCCCTACAAGAACCCGGATGCAAAGTGTGAGGACACACCTGGGTCTTCGCCTCCTCCACAATCTTCCTCGTGTCCTCAATGTCTTGGCCTTTGTCCTGCAGCTGCTTTCGGAGGTCCTTCACTTGAGCCCTGAGCTGCTTCAGAGCCAGGTCCTTTCTCTGAGATGGCGTCAGATACACACCAGTGGGTTCAGGAGCCACGCCATGGTCCTGATGATGAATTTCAAAGCGCAGTCGGCTTGTCACGTTGTCCCTGGAGGATACAAGAGAGATAGTTTCAGTTTCAGTTTCACTTTCTCAAGGACAAATTCATATAGGCCACACCACATCTGCTTGGCAGATGCCTGGCCAGCAGCATAACCCACCGTACTTAGTCAGGACTTGAGCTGATGGATCTAATATTTTTGTGTGCCTATCACAGTGGTTTTCTTTTACAGAATTTTGCCACGGGACAACACTTTTGTTGCCATGGGTTCTCTTCAGGACGCCAAGTGTGTGCCGCACACTGGATCTCTGTTTATCGTCTCATCCGAATGACAAGACGCTCGGTTTGATTTTCCAGTCAAACTTGGGAGAAAAGGCGAGAGCGGGATTCGAACCACGACACTCACGGACTCTGTATTGGCAGATAAGAGTCTTAACCATTCTGCCACCTTCCTCCTTAAGAGAGAGAGAAGGTTTGGAACAGACGCACGTAAAAACATGTACAGCAACAAAAGCGTTGTCTACTGCAAATCTCTATAAAGAAAAATCCACTTTGATAGGAAGTCAAAAACACTTACGGGCAGAAAACAAAACAAAAGAAAACAAAAAAACAAAAAGAAAGAAAGAAAGAATAGTACTGCACTAGTCTGTGGCGACGCGATCTCCCTGGGGAGAGCAGCCTGAATTTCACACAGAGAAATCTGTTCTGACAAAGAAGTAATACCATAAAATATAATGCAATACAATACGTCAGCGTATGCAACAACAACAACAGCAACAACTAAATAGAAATGAATGATAAAAAGGAAAACAACATGAACTACTCAGATAAACCCAAAGTTGTCAATGTGGACAGTTTAAAGACAATAACTAATGTATGTCGTGAATAAGTAACAACAACAACAACAAAAGACAACATTCAGACTTGGGAATGGAATAAGCACTGCGAATGTTAAAAGCAAACACAAACAAACAGACGACATTTAGATTATCCCTGGAGTTGTGGACAGTACAAAGACAATAGTTACTTCAATTCAGTTCACGCTGAACATTGCCTTACCAATCCACTGAAGGCATGGCGACCAAAAAAAAAAAACAAAGGAGAAGAATACGAAAGAAAAGGCATCTGTGAAGCAAAACCTCCTGTACAAATTACAAACCATTCCCTGATATCAAACACACATTATTTCAATCACGCAAAACGGTTGTTACCCCCACCAGACGGCTGTCTTGCCAGTGCAAATCGTCAGTTACAGATAAAAAACAAAACAAACAAAAAAACTACAACATTTGTTACAAATAAATTCAAATGAAATGCGAAGGTGGCAGAATGGTTAAGACGCTCATCTGCCAATACAGAAAGTACGTGAGGGTCTGGGTTCGAATCCTGCTCTCGCCCTTTCTCCCACGTTAGACTGGAAAAAGGAACGGAGCGTCTTGTCATTCGGATGAGACAATAAAGCGAGGTCCCGTGTGCAGCACGCACTTGGCGCACTGAAAAAGAACCCATGTCAACGATAGTGTTGTCTTCTGGCAAAATTCAGTAGAAACCCACTGTGATATGTACACAATTATACATAGGCACACACTAATGGTCTGACAAAGCGCGCCGGGTTATGCTGCTCGTCATGCATCTGCTTAGCAGATATGATGAAGCAAATATGGATTTTTTTCCGAACGCGCTGACGCCTCCTTGAAATACTGAAACTGAAAAGAGATCTTCATTTGTAGAAACTACACTCTAAAATTCAAAATATCAATCCCTCTGCGTCTGAGTAAAAACAATCGAGCAAAAGAACTGCAAAAAGGCGCTCTCTCGGGTGAACAGACATAGTTCTTTGTCTCAACAGAAAGAGCAGGTGAGAAACAAAGAAACAAACAAAACTAAACAAAAATTAAATTTTATTTTTAAAAACCGAGAGAGAGAGAGAGAGAGAGAGAGAGAGAGAGAAAAAAAAGGGAGGCCGTACCATGATTAAGATATATCTAAAAAAATCCTAAGGGTGATAATGACAATGCACAGATGAAAACAAAGCTAAAGATGATGATTCACAGTGGTTCACTCACCTGGATAACGCCAAGGGCGCACAAGACACAGCCACTGCAGAGCAGCATTCAGACTGACTGGAGGTTCTCCGCAGCTTGGTGGGCATCCTGACAGGAGACGGTGGGAACGACTTTGCTGACGATGTAGTTGGTGAACTGGCGACCCACTTGGAAACAGCCGGCAGGTCGCAGTCGCCAACAGAGCCCAGGGTCAAGCTTCGACAAACGCGTGCAGGGCTGTTCTGCGGAGTGTTTCTGCCAGAGGACAGGACTGTGACCATGGACTGCGTAGAGTTCTTTCTCCGCGGAATGCCGGAACGTCTGGAGTGCTTCGGCGACGGGTCCGTGCTGGATTCGTCCGTCAGACTCCGCGATTTTTGTAAAAGAACTTTTTCTTCGCGACCTTCCGTGCGGACTTGAGGCTGTTCCGATTCTGTGCTGGAAGTGGGAGAGTTTGTTTTGGAGGAGCCATTGTCTTTTGTGTGTGGCTGTGCTTTTGAGACGAGTGGAGTGTCTTTTTGAGTCACGGGCGACGTCAGTGATTTTGTTTCCGCTTGCTCGCGCTTCGGTGTCGTGTGTTCCTCCGTTCCTTGGTAGTCATCAGTCCCCAGATGGGTCTCACATGTTACAGTCTTTTGTGCGTCAGAACTGCGTCGGTCGTGACTGTCGCTTCCATTTTTGGGTGCTTGTAAGTCTAAGGACTGATGGGCTCTGATTTCTGAATGCACCACCAGGTCCGACACCTTGCACTGATCTTTGCAGTCGTTAATCGCTGACTGCTCCTTTTCTTCGTGGAGACAGAAAGCGTCTTTGTTTCTGGACAGTTCCAGCATTTCTGACTGCACGTTCGTGGTGGGGCTACGTGTCAGAACCTCGCCACACGGTCTCACTTGGGTATCTTCTTCTTCTAGAGAATCAATAGTCAGAGATG
>NC_134891.1:18033197-18100736 GCF_041734735.1 Babylonia areolata
GAGGGAGAAATTCCACAAGATGACAGAACTGCTGGCTCAGCATGGCATCAGCAAGAAGGAACTGTTAATCTACCCCAACATCTACCGTCGGAAATATGAAACTGTGGCATGCAGAATCCGACAGCTAGAAGAAGGCAAGGTGCAGCCAGTGACACTAAGAATGATCAACACAACGTACAAGAAATACCAAGCCAAGTATGGGCGGCTGATCCTGGATGCTGAAGTGGCAGAAATATACAAGAGCACTCTGGATCTCTTGTCGTGTGAACTTGGTTTCACAAAGGAAGAAGCAAAGAATATTATAGAGGAATCCCTGTGGTTGAACAATACCAAATTGAGTACCTTGAAAGAAAAGATTGAACTACTGTGGAGTTATGGTGTGCCTTCAGAAGCAATCAGAGACAGAATTTGGGTGCTAGCTTTTCCAACATCAACCATTAGATCACGGATTGAGTCAATGAAACAGTCAGGACTGACTTACCAGGACTTTCCCAAGAGCTTTCTGATAGCCATAAAATCCTCTGAAGACAAGTTTATCAAGTTTCAAGAACGCCTGCTAATGGACAAGGCAATACTTGACCAGAGCGCTTGCAAAGACAAACCAGGCTACATCTGTTCTCGTTTGTCTTGCTCTGCTAAAGAACTGGAGCTGGTCTGCAAAAAGTTTCCAGCCCTTCTGTCAGTGAGGCTTCCGAAATTGAAAACAAACTTAGACATTTTGTTGCAAGAGTTTGGAGTCTCACCGTCAATCATCAAAGAGTGGCCGCGAGTCCTTGCCCTGAGCACGGAGACCCTGCAGAGTCGCCTGGAACAGTTGCACGAGCATGGTGTTTCCATATCGGGGAAAGTCCTGTATTTGACAAATCAAGAGTATGAACGTTTCATTTCCAATCTAAGCACACCTATTTGATGTTTTGTTAATGAGCCAGCAGACTGTGTGCAGACTTAAGTGTATATATATATGTGTGTGTATGTATATATATATATATATATATATATATATATATATATATGTGTGTGTGTGTATTTGTATTGGCGTGCCTTTATGTCAGTTTGTGTGCGTGCAAGATGATGGGGAAAGGTGGGTAGGGGTGCTGGGAGGACTAGGGAGAGCTTGAGGGCCTGGGTGTGTGTGGGTGGAGGGAGAGAGGGTGGACTGGGTGAGAAAAAGTTAAAAGTGATTTTGTTGCATGAAACCAGTAGTCATGATCATGTATCTCTGGAATTACATGCAGTGCAATGGTGGATCATTAGTGTTGCATTCTCATGTGTGAGTGTTATGCTGTTGCACACATACACTTAATCACACACAAGCATACACACATTTGCACACATGTATACACACACATACATGTCCTTACATGCATGCACATGCACTTGCATAGCCACAGGCATTCACATTCATACTCCTAAAAACACACAAATGTACAACTATGTACACAAACGACTTAGCATAACCAAAGGCATACACATTAATACTTCTAAAAACACATGAATGCACACTTACAGATATAAACACACCCATTGCCACAAATGCACATGGATACTGTTTGCACACATGCATTAGTATATATACACAGGCACAAGCACACAACATCAACATGCACACACACATACACACACACACACACACAAAACAACACAAATTCTCTCTTGTAATATATATTAAGCACATGTATATATAAACATGCACAGGCATGCATTCACATATTCACTGACAACACACTCATACTTGTAAATAATCATAAACATGAACATGCATTCTTACACACATACCAAACCAAAAGCACTGTATGAATTGAATGTATGTGTATATGAATGTGTGTGTGTGTGTGTGTGTGTATATAAATGTGTGTGTGAATGTATACTGCACACACACACACACACACACACACACACATATATATATATATATTTATATACATACACATTTTTTTCAATCTTGTTTGCAGTTTCAAAGTTAATGTGTCAGCAAGGAAGGATGACCGGGTCATCTTGGTGAAATTAATAAATACACATTCAACAGGAAAATGTTTTCAGCTCTTTATTGCTTAGAAAGCACATGTTTTATTGTACCGAACGGTATGAATTTGGTCTTTTCAGTGGCATTAATCTTGTGTCATTCATCCCAATTCCTCTATCAACATCTTCACCCAGGTGTTCTGTTGCTCTCCAATCATCAAAAGTCCACAGCTGGATGCTATAGATAACAGGCTGCCAAGAGAACACCCACATGAGGAGACACTGTACTGCTGCTGCTGCTGAACTATTTGTGTTGTTTTCAATTCATCATACAGAATGCCACCAAGCTGTATTGGTGATAACAACAGCTCAGTTGCAGAGGAAGATTTGAGTGAATGGTCCTATTGTCAAGAGTGGACATTATCATTGTGTCCCTTCAATGACAACCCCCATGAACCTGCAACACCAGAAAATGTTACACAATCATCCATGTGGAAGAGAAATTGAAAATGGTGACCACCATGACAGCGCAGCATGATTAAAGGGACACAGACCTATAAAAAATTTTTTAAAAACAACTAAAAAATAAAAGAAATTGAGGAGAAGGAAGGTGACACCGCTTCGAAGATATATTTGTGCTGGAGAATGCATGTCAAGGTTGTTTTTCTTTGCTTTATTACATAACCTATTCTGGTTTCATTCAGACCCAAAAGATACAGATGTCAGTGATTGCAGAGTTGAGCATTGAAGTTCATCGCACTCAGCTTTGTTAAATCCATCCTTTTTTTATGGGAATTGAACCCACAACTTCCGAGTATGTCCATGTTCTAACCATTGTGCCACATTGGCTGGTGTAAGTGTTTTTGTTAACAGTATAACTCATATGCACACACAAAGACTCGCACACCAGATCTCCGAAAAGCTGGGACACACAAATTTGTATGCATAATCACATGCAGGTTCTCACACACACATTAATTATTTTGGGCATGTGTGTATAAGTAATGTATGAATATGTGAGATTGGGCATATGTTCGTTTGCGTGTGTGTGTGTGTGTGTGTGGTTTTTCTCAGTGCAATATCTATCTACACTGAGTGATATACATACAAAACTAAATACAAACAGAAAACTCAATGAAAAAAAGCCTGCGACGGTGAAAACGATCTCTAGCGCACACACAAAAAATTGTCAAAAATTTGACCCCAGAAAACATTTCAAGGTTTTATTTTGAACAGTACACTGAACTGATAAAAGATTAAAGAATTATAAAATTAAAAAGAATATTCTTGAACGAATATTTTTGGATCAATCTTGGGATCTATCCTGTCGTGGATCAATATCCACTTCAGTAGCTATAGACCGAGTGGTAGATTATAAAGGGGTTACAAAAGAATTATTGAATTAAGACAGGATAAAACGAGTGAAATGACAGAAAGCTCCTTCGCACAGGCCAGGGGCATATAGAGGCCAGTCACAAAGGGTTTTTCTATTATTTTATTACAATATTAAGAGAAGATGGAGAGAAGATAAGAAACAAGAGAGGCAAGGCCTTCAAGACTCACTTGTGATAAATTAAGTCCCCTAGCATTAATTACAGAGTAATTTCCCTTTTTTACTATCTGCACCAAAACGTTTACAAAATAAATAAAAATTCCATGCTTAGCAAAAGAAGTTCCTGTTTGAACAAAAAAATGATAATAATGACTCCTCTTGTTGTTGTGTCAGAATAAGAGGTCAAAGTGCCAAGTTTAGAGAATACAAAAAAATATAAATATAACAGTAAATGCAGTTTGCATAAAATTAGGCTTCTTTTTTTATTTTTTTGTGCCCATCCCAGAGGTGCAATATTGTTTTAAACAAGATGACTGGAAAGAACTGAATTTTTCCTATTTTTATGCCTAATTTGGTGTCAACTGACAAAGTACTTGCAGAGAAAATGTCAATGTTAAAGTTTACCACGGGCACACAGACACACACACACACACAAACACACACAGACAACCGAACACCGGGTTAAAACATAGACTCACTTTGTTTACACAAGTGAGTCAAAAATAAGACGAGAAGACAGTGCAGTAGAATGTGAGGCAGCTGACAGTGTGCGACACTGAACATGTGTTCGAAAGCAACGCTGTGTGAAGACTGACCGGCTGGACGCCAACCACTTTCATTTCCAATTTGAATAGCGTTTCACCACATCAGTTACAATGGTTGGTCATCCGCTTAACGGTATGTACTGTGAGGTGAACTACGGTTATCGTAGCCAGCTGAGCGCTTGGCTACATTAAGTACCGCCATTTGATTATTGCCATCCCCCGTAAGTGGAGTATGGCTGCCTACATGGCGGGGTAAAAACGGTCATGCACGGAAAAGCCCACTCGTGTACATGCGAGTGAACGTGGGAGTTGCAGCCCACGAACGCAGAAGAAGAAGAAGAAGAAAGATTATTGCCATGCCAAGAAACACACACACACACACACACACACACACACACACACAACTATGTCATAGTCATGTCTTTGTGGCTGGTGTTGATTTCTATTACATGACAAGATCGAGTATTTGAACATGATAGACTAGTGAATGAATGAATATTGAAGCATTAATACATGAACGAACGAATGATTTAGTGGAGAAATGAATGAAAAAGAAACAGGCCCTGAAATAAAAAGCAAAAGAGAACACACATGTGGATACATATGAGGACACATATACACACTGCACACAAACATACAAAGACGATCAGTGCTTGAGAGAGGGAAGAGTGGGCCATTACACAGGATGAAACATTATCATCATAATTATTAGGAGCATTTACACCTAATCTTGAAAATAAGCCCTAGGCGTTTACAAATAAAACACACACGTAAATATCAAAAAGGAAAAATTGAACACAAAAGATACCAAACATTCTGAAATTATTCATCTCCCAAACACACACGCAACACACAAGCACACGTGCACACACACACACGTCATAGCACACAATCATAGATAATACACAATCAAAAATACAACCTCCAAATTCAGTCTGAAATTCTCACACGCTAGAGTAAGAAAAACTTACCCAGACATGCATAACCATGCCGACAAGATTAAAAAGTGAAGAATTTTGTCCATCAGTAGAATATCACACATATAACGATAGAACAGTGTGTGAATGATGTGTATGTATGGAGTGGGTGGGGTTCGTTTTTTTCCCGCTCTCTTTTGTTCTTTTTTTCTTTCTGTGTTTTCGGCCAATTAAGAAAGGCTCGCGAACAGCCGCACTGAAAAAAGGAAAGAAAAAAAAGAGTGATACAATGTGTTCATTGACCTTGCATGCAACTGAGGCCACAAAAAAAACAAAACAAAAAAAAAAAGCAGCGGTCGCAGATGAACAAGAAAGGTAGCCTAACGGCTCAAACAAATTCCACTTTTGGATTTAACAATTGTTGAACACTGTGAATGGAGTCTTCCGTCGGACCGATGGATGAGTAGGCAGGCAGGCTTATCTGTCGGTGTGTGTCTTCATATGGAGAAGAGGCCGATTCTGGATGCGCAGCACTTCCCACAGGTGTTGCTAGTGCCTGACCAGCACAGGTGACTTTTTTTTTTTTTTTTTTTTTTAGTTGTAGCCGTGTCCCGAGTGGTTCTAATAGGGGGTACGGCACAAAAGACTTAACTAAATATGATTAATTGAAGGATAGATGAGATCCCACGCACAGGCCAGGGACATATAGAGGCCAGTCACAAATGGGTTTTTCTATTGTTTTATTTACAATATTCTAAAAGAAGAAGACTAAGAAGAAGAAATAATGAGAAGAAGACAATGCTAAGAGAAGATAAAAAGAGAAGAAGACAATGCTAAGAGAAGATAAAAAGAGAAGAAGACAATGCTAAGAGAAGACAGTGCAGCCATACGTAGCGAGATGTTGCTGTTGTGGGAACAACACTGACCACTACACGGCAAGAGACAAAGAGAGCAGGTGCTGGCCGTGGCTGGCTCGGGTGTGGAAGTGACCACTCATCACCCGCTCGGCCAATTTATACAAATTAGGCGAACTACAAAGACAATCACGTGGGCTGCAAACCAAATCGTCACTAATCTGAAGAAATCTGATGAGAACTGTGCTTGTTACAAGGTGTTCAGTGACAGATTTCTAGATGATTACTGAACCGATTTGCATCGGATAAGTTGCAAAAGAAAGAGCTCAACGCCTACTTTATAATGAGTGTAAAATGAAGTGTTGATTATTTAAGATGAATTTATAATCTTAATTTAAGTCACCTGAACAGGGTCAGTTTTAACGAGCTCGTCGCTGAAAATTACAAACTGCGTTAAATCAGTTTCACGTAGGCAAACATAAATGGAATAGATTTAAAGATGGAGTTAAGACGATTCTGCCAGTATATAATACTAGTGGTTTACTGATCTGACAAAAGAGTTATTAATTAATTACTGTGGAACAGAAACACAAGTTTGCTCTCAGCCAATGACGTATCACGACTTGACACTGGTTGAGCAGTCAGCAGGTGATCTGGCCAGGACAAAATGATGTAAGCAGAGTGACGTCACATATTCTGTGCAAGGGTTAGGAGAGAAAACGTCGTCTGCTCTGGCTTGTGCGTGAATAGTGTTGGAGCAAGCATAGCGCGCTTGGTCACACCTCCCCCCATCTTTTGAAAACCATCGTCCGCGATGGTTAATTTAAAGTAATTTCTTGTGAGGAGACTTAGCTGAGCATCAAACAAGAATTATTGGGCAGGTAAGGGAGTTAATTTTAGCTGATAACTGATAGCTAAGTGAATGTGAAATGACTGCAACATTCTTAGGAACAACACCCTACTTCTATATTCAAAGTGGCATTAGCCAGGTTAAGTTACGGATTTGGTCTTAGTCGAATGCATCCTAACTTAACTTTGAAGAGTTTGATATAGAGAAGGGGTCCCAAACTGGTAAAATACACTATGAAGTTTAAAAGCATTCATTTGTGTGCCTATCAATCTGTCTATCCTATCACTGTCAGACGTGCATGTTGAGTAGCATACATCTATAAAAGCATAGATTATAAACATACTTTGCAGTGCTAAGACCTTGTGACAAGCTAGATCACAGGTTAAATTAAGCAAGAAGAGAAATAAAAACATAAAACATGAATTATGCAGAAATATTTGAAATGAAAACAAAATTACAGCATGAATTATTGTAGCATGTTCATAGACATGAAAACATAAAGCATTGCATAGGCCATATGACAATGATAGGTCATAGGAAAGGCAAGAAGGTAAGAACAGAATAATTAAAAAACTGATAAAACATAAATAATGCATCACGACTGTCTCTGCTGCAAAAGAAAATTAGTTTGACCAGTCTCAAAACACTGTTAGTGGAGTCCTGGTTGCCAGTCGTGTGGATCGCCTTGGTGCAGGATCTGGTGGTAGTGGAGGGGGCTCTGGAACAGCTCGCCGGGTTGGTGTCCTGGGTCTTGGCATGGGCCTGGTCAGCCACATACCACTGTCACTATCGGTATCAGTGTCAGAGTGTGACACCTTGCTGTCCTGGTGGTGCAGTGGGACCGGGTGAGTCGGCGTGACAGCAGGTTGTTGCTGTTGGTCGTGCCTCTGCTGCATGGGGCTGACTACAGGTGGGGACACCTGTGGGACCACAGTGTCAGGTGTAGTGCTGTGGCGCCTCCATCTGCGTCGGCGTCTCCTGTGTCGCTGATTTGGAGCTGGAGTAGCTGGTGTCAGTCCATGTTGCCCAGTGTGTGTGTCAGTGACACACTGTTTGTAGGCTGGAGCTGCAGGCTTGTGGTCTGCATTCAGTTGCCTGGCCTTGTAGCGTCGCTTGTGGCGACACTGGTCTTCGGTATGACCGGGCCTCTCACACCAGACACAGTGTGGAGGGTGTGGGGTACGGTGAGCAGCACAGCGTTGAGGATGTGGGCGATGTGCTGGCTTGGGGGACTGCAGCTGACGTCGCAGGCTGGTGTTTTCAGCTGCGAGTGTGGCCAGCTGAGACTGTAGGCGGACAACAGTGGTGTTGTCTATGCCGGGGCAGGTATTGTAGGTGTGGCTGTCCTCCCGCAGCCATCGCAGGGCCTCCTTTGCTGCCTCGAAGGTGGTGTCAGGGTGGTAGCGGATGAGGCGCCTGACATCACGCTTCAGTGTGGCTGGCTGAAGGCCTCTGGCGAAAGCGTCGCGGAGGATGGTCGCTGACACCTGGATCATCCCATCTTCAGCCTTGTTGACTTTGGTCCATAGGTGCTGAAGATGGGATGCATAGTCGATCACCGTCTCCTTGGGCTGCTGCTGTCTGTTGAAGAACGCAGTGGCAAGGTCGGTGGCGTCTTGCTGCTCTCCCCAGTTCTCCTCGATGATGTGAAGGATCTTGGCTGGGGTGTCCACTTCGGTCGCTGGCAGCCTGACGATCTGCTGGCGAGCTCTGCCGGCAAGGGCTGAGATCAGCCAGAGAGAGGCTGTCGCGTCATCCAGGGGCTGTAGCTGGAGAATCAGTCTGGCCTCCTGGACGAAGTCTTCGACTTCACTGCTGCTTTCCTCACCGGATAGCGTCGGGAGTTTGGGCAGGAAGTCAGTTGAAGCCATCTTGATGTGGGCGACGTTTCTTGTTGTGGACTTGTGTACCTGCTGCACTGTCTTCTCTCTTCTCCTATGTCTAACTATCCCTATGTGACTGTTAATGAAACCTCTTGTCCCTGTACGATCCTAGCTCACAGCGCCAAGTATGTGATAGAGGTTGCTTGGCTATGAGCTTTAATTTAATAAGAGATATTTAGAGAATTAGCACACCCAATGCTCACAGCGCCAAGTTGTAACAAGGTACACTTGGTGGTAAAGGGCTGTGGTTTAGGGATGGATTTAATTTGGATAAAAGAACTGAAACCTTAAAGGGAATAATTGGACCTATGTTGTGATGGATCTTTATCCTGTCGGCGACGCCACTTTTGTAGCCGTGTCCCGAGTGGTTCTAATAGGGGTACGGCACAAAAGACTTAACTAAATATGATTAATTGAAGGATAGATGAGATCCCACGCACAGGCCAGGGACATATAGAGGCCAGTCACAAATGGGTTTTTCTATTGTTTTATTTACAATATTCTAAAAGAAGAAGACTAAGAAGAAGAAATAATGAGAAGAAGACAATGCTAAGAGAAGATAAAAAGAGAAGAAGACAATGCTAAGAGAAGACAGTGCAGCCATACGTAGCGAGATGTTGCTGTTGTGGGAACAACACTGACCACTACACGGCAAGAGACAAAGAGAGCAGGTGCTGGCCGTGGCTGGCTCGGGTGTGGAAGTGACCACTCATCACCCGCTCGGCCAATTTATACAAATTAGGCGAACTACAAAGACAATCACGTGGGCTGCAAACCAAATCGTCACTAATCTGAAGAAATCTGATGAGAACTGTGCTTGTTACAAGGTGTTCAGTGACAGATTTCTAGATGATTACTGAACCGATTTGCATCGGATAAGTTGCAAAAGAAAGAGCTCAACGCCTACTTTGTAATGAGTGTAAAATGAAGTGTTGATTATTTAAGATGAATTTATAATCTTAATTTAAGTCACCTGAACAGGGTCAGTTTTAACGAGCTCGTCGCTGAAAATTACAAACTGCGTTAAATCAGTTTCACGTAGGCAAACATAAATGGAATAGATTTAAAGATGGAGTTAAGACGATTCTGCCAGTATATAATACTAGTGGTTTACTGATCTGACAAAAGAGTTATTAATTAATTACTGTGGAACAGAAACACAAGTTTGCTCTCAGCCAATGACGTATCACGACTTGACACTGGTTGAGCAGTCAGCAGGTGATCTGGCCAGGACAAAATGATGTAAGCAGAGTGACGTCACATATTCTGTGCAAGGGTTAGGAGAGAAAACGTCGTCTGCTCTGGCTTGTGCGTGAATAGTGTTGGAGCAAGCATAGCGCGCTTGGTCACATAGTGAAGAGGAGTTATGCAGTCTCTTTCCCACTCTCTCGCCTACCGACGCTAACAGTCCCACACGGGTGCAGATACTGCCACGTGTTGGACGGCCTCGGCAGGTGCAGGTTTTTTCTTCGGAGCTCCGTCTCCTAAGAGGACTTCCACCCAGGGATAAGAGCTCCCCCTGCCCTTTGGTCATCCTCTTCCGCCTTCACAGCCGTTGGGAAAGATTTCCTCCTCCGCCTGATCTGTCGTTGGGAGACTTCACATGCGGCAGGTAGTACTGGGTTACATGGTACCAGTAGCAAGGGCTATGCCCCTGGCCTGACTATATAGTATACCTTAAGAATGTTTTTAGAATTCTTGTTTTTATCACAAAGAGAAGAGAGAGAGAGAGAGAGAGAGAGAGAGAGAGAGAGAGAAGAAGCTATACAAGGTCACTGAGTACTAAAATCATATAAACGTCTTTCAACATTAAATTGCATGTTGGTTTTTGAGAAACATTTCACTGGTTGTCAGAACTTTGAAGACATAATGTATTTATTCTGATTTGTTGTCACGCCTTCAGATGATTTTGAACAATGCTGCAAGAATCATTTTCACAAAGTCAAAAAAGGATCACATTACCCCACTTTTACGTCAGCTTCATCGGTTACCCATCCAGTACATGATTCAATACAAAATTGACATATTTGCTTTTCGCCACTTTGAAGGATCTCTCCCTTCTTACTTATCTACTGTCCTTCATACTTACACCCCTTCCCGTTCTCTCAGGTCTTCTGCTGAAAAGCTCCTTTGTGTCCCCCAAACCTCTTCAAAGACATTTGGCTAAAGGGTTGTTCAATATCAAGCTCCTACTGTCTGGAATTCTCTTCCTCTGGATCTCCGTCACTTACCAGCTCTGTCCGCTTTCAAAACAAACTTGAAAACCCATCCATTCAAACAGGCCTTTGGGTGTAATGAAACATAGCTAATTGTCTGTATTCTTCCTCCTCCTACACACACCACTCTGCCCTCTACTGAAGTCATCATATAGTGTGTGTACCTGTGGATGGATGTTTGTGCGTGCGCGGGCGTATGTGTGTGCGCGAGCGTGTGTGTGTGCGTGTGTAGGAATTTTTTTTTATGCGTGCGCATGTGTGTGTGTTCGTACTGCAATTTGTAGAATTGTCTTAGTCATAAAAATACGCATGTATGTGTTGTTTGTTCATGTGCATAGGTATGTTATTATGCACCATTGTATATGTGTTGTTTCATGTAAGGCGCTTAGAGCCCATTACATAGGGAGGTTGTGCCATTTTAGTACAATCTAGTAGTAGTAGTAGTAGTAGAAGTATCAATATTATTATTATTATTATCATTACTGATTTCGTTCCTCGTGTAAGGCGCTTAAAGCCCATTACTTACGGAGGTTGTGCCATGATTTTAGTACAATCTATTATCAGTAGTAGAATTATTAGTATTAGTATTATTATCATCATTATCATCTTCGTTCCTGTCCTCTACCAGAAGTCTGTACATTTTTCTTTGTCCATACATATTTCACAATGCTGCCAACCTAATAATTGCTACTGAACCTGTCGTTGGTCGCAGCTTTACAATCAAGACCAGGATCAGTTACGTTTCAGTGCGGCATCAGTGGCTGTCCGTCGCATTGAATAAAGAAACTTCATGGGATGGTTGTGGTGAAAAAGTGCAGGCTGCCTTGCAGTGATAGCCAGAGGCAGCAAGGGATTACCAAGGTCTCAAAGATAAGTGCTTCCTGTGCCTATTGCATGACGACTTCTTCCACCTGGCTACATTCAGTTGCTGTTCCTATGAATAATGTTCAGTGAAATGTTCCCTTGCTGCTCTTGATTGCTTTTCTTTCAAAAGCTTTTCAGTTTCAAAAATAGTCCCTGCATTTCCGTAGGCGTTGGCCTGGGTCTTCTGTTGGTTAATTATTGCACTGAGTTCAGTTTCTGAAACTTTTTCTCAGTAGTAAGGCGGGACATGACTTTCCACGATTTATGATAGTGCAGGATATAGTCATTTATTGGGCGAATGTGTCTACGACGTTCCTCAGGCGATGAACTTGAAAGGGACCAGTGGTCCCCAGTGTAGAATGCCAATCACGCAGCCCGCTGCGCGGGTCCCCGATCAGTGCCCGGCCAACTATCTCAATTCGCCCGGGAGGTCCTGCGTTAGACTTCATGCACTGAGTTACTCGTCGGAGTCATTTTGTGTCCGATTTTAAGCGGTTTCGCCGGATCCCAAGCATCTGCACTGCAGTGGTGTGGTGCGGACCATAACCACGATGTTCTTCATGTTTTTTTCTTCTTTAAAAAAAATACCCATTATTATTATTATTATTATTTTATTTTATTTTTTTTTTCAATGTAAATGATAAATGCGATAGAATGCGATTTTTTTTTTTCCTACTGCGGCAGTTTTACGGCGTAGCCTACTCAAAATTAAGAAACTGTTCCTGTCCAGTCGGCTGCCCGCGTCCACTCCGCCGCATGCTACCATAGGCCTATCGTGGCCGCAGTTTCAGTTTCAGTAGCCGCGGCTCAAGGAGACGTCACTGCGTTCGGACAAATCCATATACGCTACACCACATCTGCCAAGCAGATGTCTGACCAGCAGCGTAACCCAACGCGCTTAGTCAGGCCTTGAGAAGGAACCCCGACGGGGACACGAACCCCGGACTCCCACGGTCATTGCTGACACTGAGGTGGGGATACTGACCACGATTCCAGATCCACAGGAATCATCTTGGGATCTCAGACCGTGCTTTGAATACTTCCCGGCCGCCGTATCGCACTGAACTGAACGGACCGTGACGGCACCAGATCTGCAAAAAACAAACAAACAACAACAAAAACACCACCACCAACAACAACCCTAACAAAAAACGCGATACCTGCACACTAGCCTAACGCATTATTGAGTTTGGACCCGAAAGCCTATGTATGATAGTCAGTACGTTCGTGTTCGACAATGACCATCAGTCAGAAAAGCAGAGGATGTATAACTGCTGTCTCGACTACCTGAGCTAGAGACGGTATCTTGCTCAAGTTACACCCCCACTCTCTCGGCGGGCCCAAGAGGGTTTTAAGACAGTCGGCGTTGGGATTGTTCCCAAAGGCGGCCAACTAGCCCCCAAGGCTGCAGCACTAAGAGCCAGTGCAATTCTGCCTTCTAGTTTAAAAGTCATAGTCCTTCACAAAAAAACGTTAAGCTGTAACTGCTGATTATTTCCCATGATGAAACCATTGACAATATTCCACTCACACTTTGCTGTTGGCCCAACTGTAAACTTATGTCAATCTGTGATATAAGCCCCGAAAGCCTACAAGATCCTAGTACCGAGATAATATTCAGTCATATGGAACTAGTGCAAATTTCAATACTGCCATATTGGTCATGCCGAAGGTCGGAGTTCAAATGCCAGTGCTCAGGTTACAGCCGCCGGGCTGAAAAGTCGTGCGCTCCCTCATCCCGCGTCAATCAGATCACGCAGGCTATGACGATCACAAGTACACTCAGTCATAGTGGGCTACTACACTGACGAGCATGTACAGTAACAATCTGTCCTGTTTGCTGCTGCACCACATTAGGTATCGGATTCGCCGCCATGATTAAATATATATATATATATAATATATATATATATATATATATATATATAAATATATATATATATATATATATATATAATATATATATATTATTGTCTGCCATCAGAATATCTTTTTTTCACTCTGGTGAGTTAACATATCATTATTATTTATTTACCACCAACCCCCACCCCTTTCTATACTTGCTTTTACTATCTTATTTTATTTATTTTTTTTTTTGGTGTTCATTTCTTTTTAATCCATTTCATTCCATGTCAAGTTGTTAAAGTGACAAGTCAGTTCAGTTTTCACACACACACACACACACACACACACACGCCGCCGGTGGGCCGTAGTCACCCCGCGGTGACATGCCTAGCCACGCGGCGCCGCACACACACAAACTGACACGACACATGGGATTCAGCAACTGACTGATTCGAACCCCGCTGTGATCTGGTGTTCAAAATTCCTCCCGAAGTTCGAGTTGTCCATCTGAGGATACTCGTTCTCGAACCCAGCAACGAAATTGGCACACTTCCCATTCGTCAACGGCTTCAGTTCACGGTTCACTCAAAACTTGGCCGCGGCACTCACTCCGGCCGTTCCAGGTTTTTCTTTTCCCCATTCCACCACCCAACAAACCGGACAGAGCTTTCCATCAACGCCAACACCGCAAATAAAATCGAAACGGGGACTTGGTAAAAATCAGTCCCCTCCTCCCACCAACCCCCGCCCCTTCTCCAAGAGTCACGTCTTTGCAAACGGTTGGTATCCGAGTAGCCGCAGTCAAGGAGGCGTCACTGCGTTCGGACAAATCCATACATGCAACACCACATCTGCCAAGCAGCTGCCTGACCAGCAGCGTAACCCAACGCGCTTAGTAAGGCCTTGAGAAAACAAACAAACAACAACAAAATTTATTGGTTTGAATAAACATAACTACTGAACTCGGAAAAAAGTCTAAGTACGTTCTACTCATTTCGGCGGTGCGCGCGCCTGTGCCGTGTATACATGACCTCACGACTAAACAATGATGTAGTGTAGTGCACACACTGACGTAATTCTTTAGCAGGAATGGAAATGAAATGTACCAGATGAATCTAAGTGCGGGACAGCATGTATATATATACTGTAACAACTCAAAATCCGTGACGTGGAATTTGTTGTTTTCGATATAAAGATATTCCCTTTTACCAATCGAGGAAGTGGCACATTGTAAATCAAATCGAATGGGGGTCGCTCAATCTCCACAGGCCATTTATGAAAAGCAAACAATAATCCTTTAATAAGCTAAACTGACGAATATCACGTGAAGCTTTGAAATGCATGCTTGCAAAAAGCAGACTGTCATCGGTGACTTCCCTTCGTTCAGGTGGCGCTTTGATTGTTGCGCATGACAGTGGCTGATTTTGCATTCTACAGACTTCCGGCACAGATTCGCGAATGCCACCGGCATTGGTGTTATTATTCTGTTCATTCGGCTGGGAAGAAAGCGTTTCTTGTGAACGTAGCGAGTGAATCAGCCTTTCAAGATGGCGAGTGTGTCTTATCACATTGCAAACTTGCTGGAAAAGGTAAGTAATCAGATTTATTTTCAAAACACAGAAGCATGGCTGCGCTATCAAATCGAAACCGTCACCCATCGGGGGTGACTGGAAAGTCGTGTAAAACTTTGGATCAGATCAGTTCATTACTCAAGGAGGCATCAATGCAATCGGACAAATCCAGATATGCTACACCAAATCTGCTAAGCAGATACCTGACCAACAGCTTAATCCAAGGCGCTTAGTCAGGCCTTCTGGAATCTGGAACGATACGTTGCAGGAACCTTTGCAGATTATCGTCACAACGGGTGATAGGAGCGCGTGACTTGATCACTCTATGAATTTATTTATTTTTGTTTTAAGCTCAAATTGTTGTCATCTATATTTACTTAAATATATATATATAAGTTCACTAAGTATATAAAAAAAACTATATTGAAGAAAACTTTCTTTCTACTCCAACTGACACTTCTCGAGTTGTTCACCACGATGTCCCGGCTCAGCACTGTGTCTCCTTTGCAGGGTGGGCTGGGAGTGGGGGTGGGGGGTCTACTGCTCCAACAGACACCCCGAGTTGAGCTTAAAGATATTTACTCATGGGAGGCAGCCAAGGCCACTCTGCCCAGTGCTATAAGAAAATCCAGCAACAGAGCGTGACTGTACAACCTCCCTCTCCAGTTTGTTCCAGTCTGCTACTGTCCTGACAAAGAACGAGCATTTATACTGTTCTGAACTTGTCTGGGGGACTTTGCAGCCATGGCTGTTGATGTGCACATGCTTGGCGATGATGTTGGTTGACACATGGTCTGTTTAAGTCTTCATTTTGATCTTCATCTTGGTTTTGTCTGCAGGAGTCAGGAATTCCTCAGGTGATAGAGCTGGAACCTGGCCTTCTATCACTATAAAGAGTGTGACAAGCCATTGTTGCTTCCTTCGCTCTTGTAGTGTTGGCAAACCTAGCTCCTGGAGCATCTGGGTGACACATCCTGGGTCTTGTGACTTGCAATCCCTCTTTATGAAGTGTGCTGCTGATCTCTGCATTCACTTAAGTCTATTCTGATCTTTTGCTAAGTACGGATCCCAAACAGTGGCTCCGTAGTCTAGGACAGATCAAACGAGCGAAATGTAGGCTGTATGGCGGCACTCTTGAGGACAGCTGCCCAAGTTTTGTCAGAGGATTCCGAGCATAGAGCTTGCTTTCTTGCAGATGTTTGTAATATGTGTGGACCATTTTAAGTCTGCTGAAAACTGTATTCCCAGGTGGGTAAGTCTGCTGAAAACTGTATTTCCAGGTGGGGATTTTTATCCACATGTTGGAGGATTTCCCCATCAAGTTTGTAGCAGAAAGATGAGTGGTGTTTGGTTGGAAGAACATAACAATTTTTGGCATTAAACCTCATTCCCCATTCTTCAGCCCATTCTTCTAACTTGGCAAGGTCTTCTTGGAGTGAGATGTGGTCCTGGAGCTGGCATATTTCTTGGTACAGTAGGCAATTGTTGGCAGACAGTACTTTGGAATTTGTGCTCACAACCTTGGGCAAGTCATTTATGTGAAGGAAAAAAAAAGAGAAATGCATTAACCCTTAGGCTGCCTATATGACGAGATAACTGGTCAGCGCAAGCATGTACGCTTCGCTGCCACAATGACGAGATAACTCGTCATCGAAATATTCTGACTTTTCCCTGGTTTGCATTGAGTTCGTTGACAAAAAAACTGGTAGCTTTAGCTTGGGGAATCTTTCTAGATTCTATTCATAGCTAGAAACCCCATCTACGTCATGAGGCAGTCGTTTATTTGAACGTTTTGGTTGGGTTACTGCTGCAGTGTTTGCCTGGCTCCTCTCCTTGCTGGCTGTACAAAATGTCAGACTCCGTGCTCAAGACTTGCGATCACGTCCCAAATTAACCAAGATTGCTTTCTTTAGCTGATGCTAAAAAATAATTGAAGTGTAAATTCGAAGGAGAAGACAGTGGTGAACTTTTATAGGATGATTTGATAGAAAATAAAGGAGCAATGAAGAGACTGGCCAAGATACGACTGCCAGTGAGTGATTCTGACTGTACAGTTGTAGCAGATGACAGAAAGTGACCAAATTATTAGCAGGACATAGTTTTCTTTGCACTCAGCCAACGCGGTCTGGTAAGAACTGGATGAAGTGACAGTGTGAGAGGGGTGATGAGGAGAGGGGCAGAGACTGAGGGGGAATGGTCCCACATCCATATTATCTCTTGGAGAAGTCACAGTGCATTGTGTATCTGTCTCTTTAAAAAAAAAAGTTCTTATTGTGGTTGTTCTAGTATAATTTGTGTGTGCAGGTATCATCCATATATCCAGAAAATATTATATTTTAGTGCAAATTACCTGACAAATGTTTGTAATGAACAAGTTGAAAATGTGACACAAGATAAAACACTGATTTCAAAACAACAGCATGTCACTGAAAATATATAAAATGGGAAAACATTTGTTTTATATTCTTTGTTCATTTACTTTTCAGAAAATACATACTTTTATGAGTTTTTCTCCAATAACAAAGAGCACAGAATTTTTTGAAAATATATACCCGTTTCTGGGAAAAACCCCTGGCAAATAGATTTCACTTAGATCTTATTTTCCTGGCAGCAAAATGGTTGATCAAACAAATATAAGTAATGTAAAATGAATAATTAGAATAAACAAAAAAGTAATGATTTACTGATTTAGAAATATAGAGAAGCAAATTATGAAAATATTAGTAGTTAAATGAAAAAACATGAAACCAAAAAATATACTTATTAATACATGTAATGAGTGTTTCCAGCTGTTCCATACTCTGATACTGAGGGTGATAGTGTATAGGGTATTGAACTCAAACGAAGAAGCTGTTGAAGTCTGCAAGAGAGCATATCAGCAGGCTGAGCAACAACTGAACAATTCATTAAACAACCCACACCCTCCCTTGCCTCAGTATCAGTATCATTTGCTCAAGGAGGCGTCACTGTTTTCGGACAATCCCTAATCTGCTACACCATATCTGCTGAGCAGATGCCTGACCAGCAGCGTAACCCAATGCGCTCCGTCAGGCCTTGAGCAACAATGAACAAATAACTTGACTGCAGCCACACCCACTTGGACTGGATTGGGGCTGTTAAAAAAAATCTGTGGAGGGCAAAATAAGTTGTCTGAAGCAACAAAAAGAATACATCTTTCAATAATGTTGTGTTTACACCCTTAATGTCTTGTGTGTATATACACCCTTACTTCAACAAACTGAATGACTGACATGGTTTGACATAGTGGTTTCCCGAAGTAGATCATCGTGTCGGGAAAGTAATGTCCTTATTGAACTCACCGACCAGGCAAGTTATATTTTTCAAGAATAGTATGTTGTGTTTTAAAAAATACCCCTCATGCTTCTGTTACCGATTGTCAGACTCTCTTCATCAGGCAGACAATGTTTCGAGTCTGACTTTGACAAGTGATCACCAGAAAAAGAGAGATTCCATGCAGTTCTAAAAAATGATTTACCATTGGTTGCTATTTTTAGAGAACCAAAGGTAATTCTGTGAGACAATAGATATCTGTGGATTAAAAGCCAAAACTGCAATGTCGCAAACAGCAGAAGACTATCAATGGAAAGGAGAGAGAAAGCAGTTTTTAGCTGAAATGGCTGAAAGAATTTCCGTGGCTGACAGTCACCTGCGAAAACGCACTAAAGGCATTTATAACTTTAATCAAATGTGAGAGAAAACTTGTTTTAGCTGTTCTAAACAACATTCTTTTTTTTCTGAAACACAACCCCCCCCCCCCCCCCCAAACAGTTGACTGCTTCTTTCTGTGTGTGTGTGTGTATGTGTGCGTGCGTGTGCATATGTAAGATTCAGAAAGCAGGCCAAGTGCAAAATCTGCCAGGACAAGTGGATTTTCTAGTGACTTGCCTGACTGGGCAAATGGGAATAAAATTTGTTAATGTCGAGCCCAGACTGACCACACACACACACACACACACACACACACAGACAGCTCATGCACTAGGTGGGACAGATTTTCTCATCCTCCCCTTCATCTGTTGAGAAAACAATGCAAAACTTGCAAAGAATATTAGCAGCTTCTGCTCTATACTCGGGCATAGAAGACAAAGTCGCTCAGACTAATGACAAAACGGGGCTCAACTTGGTAGTCTCCAAGCCATTTGCATTTGTAAATCGCTTTTTACACCAAAATTCCACCTATAATTGTAAACCAGGCTGAAATATTGATCCTACACAATGCATGCAGATATATAAAGTTTTATTAAATCACCTTAACAAAAACTTAGGTAGGCTCTCAAGACCTGATCAGAGCGTTAGGTTTATAATATGGTCAGGCACCTGCAGACGTTTTTTTTTTTTTTTCTTTATTATTGATTTTTAAAGAGCAGATGTGAAGTTTATGTTGATCAGTCCACACGATCTGACACTGCTTCAAACTGAAAATGAATTTCCAAATCAGTAAATCAATATGAAATACTTTGTGTTCATGCATTGATTAACTTACTGAATCACGTTCGCTTATATAATAATGTTTCATTTTTGTTTGTTTGTTGCTTTTATTTTTTCATTGTTTATTGATTCCTTTATTTACCAGCTGACTTGCTAAGTTGCATATTGTATAGATCTGTTCATTTCATGCATTTACCATTCCAGGTGCCTGTAAGTATTAATGTACTTATGTTCTTATTTATTTTATATTTATCATTTTTCCATTCATTTATAGTTCAAATGCTCAACCGCTGCTCTCTATAATCCCTACTGTGTCTCTTTTATGGATGCTAGGTCTATTATCATGTTGGCGTTCTTTTCCGAGACATGACTTCTAGTTTCTGAACAGGGCTCTGGGAAAAGAAATTTAGTTCCAGTGATTTAAGTCTGATAAAGAACCATTTAGTTTTTGGTACAGATGACGTCCAGTGACAAAGACTTCCGCTTCATGGCCACCAATGATCTCATGGCAGAGCTACAGAAGGATTCCATCAAGCTGGATGATGACAGCGAGAGGAAGGTAATGAGTTCATATTCATATGCATATTTCAGCAATTTTGTGATGGTGCACATCGTGCTAAAGGAGAGCACTTGAAAGATGAAGAAAAAATTGTGTGCGATAGCTTTGTGGACAGCCATAGATAGAGCTAGGGATGTGAGAGGGAAAAACAATGGGTAGCTTTAGATTGTGGTGATACAGTCTGCTTGTGGTGAGCAGTCTGAATTTCACACACAAATCAGTTGTGACTGAAGTGTAGTACAATGCTATACAATATTATATATGTGATACAGTATACACATATAGAAATACAACATCTAGGCATATCAAGAGTGCTGTTTATTAGACCTAGGCCCTTAATGGTTTTGAGATAGATGGTTGTTAAACTAAAGCAGAATTTTATCTCAATACCTGAATTATATATTAGCCTAAAAAATGTGTATTATAATTTATATGTTCTGGTTGTGAAGGGATCAGAAATGGTATACATCATTACATGGTTGTAAGCTGTGATTAGAAATAGAAGGGAAAAAAAGGATAAACTGTTTAGATTTAGAAATAGAAGAGTGGATAAATTGAGGGGATGAATTGGCCTTGGTGCAACAAATGGGTACTGTATGTTTTGTGTGAAATGTGGTAAATATAATTATACTAGGTCAATTTGCATTGAATTAGTTATTAAATGAAACTAGCCTAGGTGTTTGATGCGATGATAAATGATGAAGAGCAGATGCTGTTTTATTTGAATTTAATGCAGTGATAGTGGTAATCATTGTAAGAATGAAACAGATGCAAATATCTGTAATTCCATTAGTCAGTACATGTAATGACATGTATCTGTTTCATATTTTCTTATGTGCTTGATAAAAAAAGAAGGAAATGATCGGTTAGGGAAACTTTGATGTTTTGTCAGTATACACACACACACATATATATATATATATATATATATATATATATATATATATATATATATATATATATATATATATATATATATATATGTTTAAGTGAATAAGTTGTAAGCAGTTGTGATTAGTAGGGTGTATACTGTGATAGGAAGGGTATGTGTGAGATGCAAGAACACTGGTAAAGACAGTATCAGTGCTTTATCATATCACTTATTAGCCTTATGATAGCAGTATTAGCTCCTTTTGGAGCTGGAAGTGACTGGACCAGAGCATGCATATGGTTGTGAAGACTAAAGATGATGAACAGTTTATGAATAAGGCCCAAGGGTGAGAGGGTATAGGTGACAAGATGGGAAAAGAAAAGAAAGAAGAATTGAGATGATGACTGTGTGCAGGTGGTGAAGATGCTGCTGAAACTGTTGGAGGACAAGAATGGGGAAGTGCAGAACCTGGCTGTCAAGTGGTAGGCACTTCAGTAGACCCCCAGTCATCTGTGTTGTCTGCTACTCTGGTTGGCCCAAGAAGCTTGTGCAAACTCAGCAGCTGTCTATTTTTTACGTTGCTTGTACAAATGGTTTATCAAATTAGCAGATTACCCTATGAAAATTTGACAGGTGTTTGGATGAAAGGATGGTTAGAAGGTAAGAGAGTAAGTCACCAAGTGAATGCAGTTGGCAGCACTCAGTAGGCGGTTGTTGGAGGTCATCCAATTTCAGGACAGTGTTACACTGTTTGTGATGTCAACAACATGAATATATGCCTTGTCTTCAACTCAAGACTTGTTTTCAGTTTTGGCATGCAAATTGCTAGCTTAAACTTGACCTGAAAAATGAATTGCAAAATTCATTGTCTGATGACCTGTTTTTTTGAATGTCTGAGTAAACACATTCCTGGAATGTGCCCAGCTTCAGTTGTCTTTCTACTTGTAACATGTGATTTGCACAAGGGATCTTCACATTTGAATATTAAAAAAAAAAAAAAAAAAAGGAAACTGTATGCTTTTGTCCTATTAGTTATGTCAGTTCTTTAGCTCCAAACCATCATTATAGAGTGGAGTTAACTCGAGTGCTTCATTGAGACTTGCTTTTGTTCCTATAAACTTTGCCGTAAAATCAGGTATTTTTAGTCTGTGTTTGGTGGTAATTGATTATGACCTGTTGTGTGATCTTTAAGTGGGTTAAAAAAAACTGAAAAGTTGCTAAAACATGAACAGGTGTTACTGTGGGTTCCTGATGGTTGTGTTTCAGCCTGGGTCCCCTGGTGACCAAGGTGAAAGAGTTTCAGGTTGAAGTCATTGTGGATAGTCTGTGCACCAACATGGTGTCCGAGAAGGAGCAGCTGAGAGACATCTCTAGCATTGGTGAGTGTTTTTTGTATAGATACGTGTTGAGTGTGTTTGTATTTGTGTGTCCGTAACAGGGTGTGGTGGGTGAGGAAGCAAGTCGTGTGTGGGGGAGAGGTTTGGGGTGTGATTGTGCGTTGGTGTATGGGGATGTAGGGCTCCTAATAAAGCATATATTATTATTACATATGCATCCCTGCCGCTTTGAAAATGGAAAGGATGCATTGCATGTTCATTGATTGTGTGACAGTAACACTTCAGACAGTAACTCGTCTGGTTGACAGTAACACCTCTGTTTGACCATAACACTTCTGGTAGACAGTAACACCTAGATGACATTAACACTTATGACAGTAATATCTAGCTGACCGTAACAATTCTGACATTAACACCTCTGGTACCAGGAACTTCTCTTATGTTAACAGGATTGAAGACAGTAATCAGTGAATTACCGCCATCCTCTACTACTTTGGCAGCCAGCATTTGCAAGAAAATCACTGGACGCCTCACAAATGCCATTGCCAAGGTAAACTTACACGTAGAGCCAACTCAAAGCTTAGTCTGGGTTTGACACAAACTTTGCCCAGAAAAGAACTTGTTTCACACTTGCCATTCAGAGCAGTCTAAACAACAAAGAACTGTTTGGGACATAGGCTTACTGCCATACTTTCATATTACTGTGTTTTTGTGCTGGGTCAAAGTTCATGAATATTTTCCACTGTTAATCAAAAGAAACATCATGGTTTGTTTTGTGTGTGTGTGTGTGTGTGTGTGCATACACACATGCAATGCCTGAATGCTGCTATTGGGTTTATTTCTCATGTTATTTCATAAAGTGTTTTGAGAAAAAGAAAACACTTCAGGCTAGCCCTTGACCATAGTCATTTTGAAGGTGGAGAAATTTAAGATATGCACTCCTCAACTGCACCACATACATACACATGTACAGAGTACTTTATCTCATTCTCTTGTTATTTTTGGGCCTTTTTGTGGACAATTTTTTTTTTTTATATCATTTTTTACATTCACTTTGAAAAGGTTTGTTTTAAACAGCAAGAAGACGTCTCAGTTCAGCTGGAGGCTCTTGACATTCTGGGGGACCTGCTGAGCAGATTTGGTGGTGAGAAAATACTGCAGTTTATTATTTTTGTGTTCTTTCCAAAGCTGGATTAGGAATTGGGTTACAATATGAGTAAATGTTTAATTGCACATCATACTGTGGTTCACAAGTGTAGTTATAAGCAGCGGCTGTTGGAGTGTGGGTATGCACGTGGATGTTGGTGTGTACTTGTAATGGGATGTCCAGAATTGGATTACCTTAGAAATAGGGTAATTTCTGAAAAGCACACAGAGCGAAAGTCTGTTTTAGTTATTTATTCAGTGCAGGGGTGGGGAGTGTGTTTGCGACTGTGGAGATTTGTAGAGAATGGGAATATATATTCTTGTATTTTTTCACCAAATTCGTGTATTAGATTGACTGTTGTGACTTTACTTTTAATTATGTGTGTGTGTGATGTCTACATTGCTACTATCATCCATACCCCTTGGGTCAAAGGATGAAGTTTTCTTTATTCTTTGTGTGTGAGTGAAAGCAGAGAGAGCATTGTTCTGGAAAGTGTAAGTGGAATGCAGGGCAGATTTTCAACAGTGTCAGTGACTCGGTAGAAAAAGGCAATTGCTTATTAACAAGCAAAGAATTCCTTGCAAATAAATTGGAAGCCACATGCATGTAGGTTTGGCTTGCTTTCGAGTTATGCTATGCAGGGTCACAGATATTTCAGAGTATGATAAGAAAAAGATTTTTGTTAGTGTGTATGTGCTTGAGGGAGACAAAGATTGAAATGGGAAAAGAAGTCTTGATGTTTGAATGTTTGAATTGTAAGGTTTTTCTACATACATTTTTATTGGTGATTGTGTTCTTGCTGTGAGTTGAGAGTGCTGACTGCTGTGTGAAAGGACTGTTCTGTTTGTTGTGTGTGATGGCTGGGCTAAATGGACTGCCTGGTTGTGTTCAGGTCTGTTGGTGAGTTTCCACAACAACATACGTCAGGCCCTGCTGCCGCAGTTGGCTTCCCCACGATTGGCTGTCCGGAAACGTGCCATCATTGCTATTGGTCAGTACTTGGTGTGGATCAGCATGGCATTCTTACATCTTTAACTTCAGCATCTTTTCGGTTATGCTTCTAGGCTTGACCTTTTGTGCTTCACATGATTTTACAAATCTGTAGCAGAGGTGAATGTGTGTGTGTGCGTGTCTGCGTGTGTGTACACAGTATAAAATTGATATTGGTAAAGAGAACTAAATTTCTAGTGTTCAAGATCTACATTGATCCTCTGGTTAAATTTAGATGCAGCAACCATAAAGTGCAAGTTGAAACATATCACAGTTTTGGGATTCCCTGGAAAGAAAAAAATGCAGTGAACATCTGCTTTTTTGTCTTGCCAGTGAATTTCACTTTGTCCAAAGTATTGTTGAACAACAGATATTCGTAAACTATTTCACACCCCCAAGTGGAATTACAATTTTTGTTGTTTGTTCACAAGAAAGAAATGCTGGCAAAATAAAAATATCTTAGAATGTCTAAAATACTTTTTTTTTGCTTGTTTACTTTCTTGAGCATTTTGATATTTTTTGGATCTATCTTATTTTTTGTTTTGTTTTGCTACTCCTTATTTTTTGCCATTTACATTACTGAGAGTTGAAAGGGATAAATATTCCTTTTTTTTTTTCTTAGTGTGTGCTTTAGTATACTGTGGGAATGAAAAAAATCTCATGGACTAAAGAGAGGAGGTATTGATGCCGTTGAACCACTGACTTGTAAATCTTCAGGAATCTGATACATGAAGCGGCGGACTGTTATGTCTGTTGGTTCGGACTCTGCCAGTTTGAAGATCTCTCCTCTGCTCCTCTGCACAATATACTGACTGCTTTCCAAATTCTTATCCTCTTCCCCCCCCCCCACACCCCCCCCCCAACCCCTCCGCCCCCCTCTCCAAGAACTAGGATATAATGATTGAGCTTGTGCGTACTTCATAACCTCCCCCACAAAGTTTGATGGTATGGTCATTATGGGGTGTGCTTGTGGATGTGAGTGTATTGTGTGTGAATCTGAGTGAACGGTGGTGACATATATTTTGGGCGATAACTGGTGGTGCCAGTCCATGTTGGTGTACTCTGTGCGCAGGTCACCTTGTGATGAGCTGTAATGCGGCGCTGTTCCAAGAGCTGATTGACTTCCTGCTGAAGGAGTTGATGGCAAACGCCTCCACTTCTACTACACGCACCTACATCCAGTGTGTGGGGGCCATCAGGTACATGCAGCAGTTGGCAGAGTTCTGTGGAACACGGAATGGTGGCCTAGCAAGCTTGGGACCTCTTAGTGGATCACCTATTTTCAGGGGAACAAAACGTGGTTTCAGATGCTGGTTTTTTTCTGTTTTTGTTTTTTTTTAGGGGGAAGAAATTGCTAGTTTGTGTAACCTAGAATGGGCAAAGAGCAGTGAAAGCGAGTGAACTGAAAATTAATTGGGTCAGAGAAAAAACTGAAAATTGTTATTTAAGCTTTCAGGTCTCTGAATGTCTTAAAAGCCAGAAATTGAATTTTCAGCTGCTGGGGTCTTTGTTGCCCAGTACCTCCCAGCAGGGTGTTGTCCCTGCATCGACTAGGAATCCTGTGTTGCCCCTGGACACCAGTCTGTTTTCAGAGGATTCACATGAATTCTCCAGTTGTGGTCTAGTGAACAGAGCACTTGACATGGGAGTGAAGACCCCATGGTTGATACACAAAAGGACTGCCATGTTCAAGATGCCGGACTTTTTTCAAGTGCCTGACCCTATCCTGACTCAAGGCCACTTTTTTAATGTAATAACAGCTTACAGAACAATATTACAGTGCGAAGTACAGGAGTGTTTTATCCATATATCACATGTCCGTCATGCAACCTGAATGGTTAGACTAGGAGAAATGTTGGTGCTGTTTTGTGAGGCTGATGTGAGGATTGTTTGCAGCCGGCAGGCAGGCCACAGGTTTGGGGAGTACCTGCAGAGCATGGTGCCCCTGGTGGTGAAGTACTGTCAGATGGAGGACGACGAGCTGCGGGAGTACTGTCTGCAGGCGTTTGAGTCCTTTGTGCGCCGCTGTCCCAAGGAGGTGTCTCCCTTCATTCCAGAGGTCAGCACTGTGTGCATGTTGTGCAGTTCCTCTTCTTTCTTTTTCTTATATTTGGGATTTTCTTTTTTCTTTTCTTTCTTCCCCCCACCCCACTCTTGTTTTCTTTGTATACAGTTTGAAAGAAAGGAGAAAGGGGTTGAGTGCTTAATTTTTGGGTTTCTTTCTTTCTTTTCCCCATTTTCCCCTCTCCTTAAAGAATTTTGTTCTTCAAAAAGAAATTGATATAGATGAATTGATTTGTTACTGAACGAGGAGGGTAGGTGTGGGAGGCAGACCTTTTTTCAACTGGAGGGGACAGAGTCAGAAGAAGAAAGAAAGCATGCAAGAGAGGGAGAGCAGGATTGGGGGTGGGGTGGGGTGGGGGTTGCGGGGGGAGAAGAAATAGAGAGATTTTCTTGTCAGTTTTCACATTTGTTCACAAGTTGGCCATGTCTGGTTTTGCAGATTATAGATATCTGTCTGAAGTACATTTGTCATGATCCCAATTACAACTATGATGATGACGAAGAGGCAATGGACACAGAGGCTGACGAGGAGGAGGAAGAGTGAGTGCATGTGAACCTGTCTTTGGTGGTGTTCAGAGAACAATGTATAGTTTTTAGTCAGAAATTTTTCATTCTAGGAATTATGCCTGGCTTTGCCAGGAAAATGTTTGGAGAAGTGACAGGTTGTGAGGCAGAGTAGCAAATGTGCAACTTGTAAGTAGGTTGCCTTGACACGGATTGGAGACTGGCCAATGACATTGTTTAGATCAGAGTTCAACCTTGACCTCAGCTTTGTGTATTTAGTGATTGGTCAAACATGCAAGTTTTATTGTATAGATCATTAAATAATGCAAATTACTCTAATGTGCATGTCGAAATATATTTTTTGTATTAGATGAGATAGTTGTTGAATAACAATTTTTCCTTTCAATTACTCTTGCTTATCAGGTTTGTTTCACTTGCATAATCAAAATAAACATATGCAAGTGCAAGGATATGACCTGGTTTGGGTGAGAGGAATTGTGAGTTCTGTGTAAAAATAAATTAAGAAAAAAATTATGGATATATTGCTTTTGTTACGTTTGAGTTGGTTTGCATGTTTCAGTGGATTCCAGTCACTGCGAATGACATGCACATGTACAGGTTACAAAATAAGTAGATTGCAACAGATAAGACACACTTGTATTGCTTTTTATACTGTTAATGGTGATTTTAGGGAGAGCGATGACGAGTACAGTGATGATGACGACATGTCTTGGAAAGTTCGTCGTTCTGCTGCCAAGTGTATTGAGGCGATCATCAGCACCCGTCACGAGATGTTGGTGGAGTTCTACCGCTCTGTGTCCCCTGCCCTCATTGCCAGGTTCAAAGGTACATATAACCTGTCCTGTGTTTGTCACTGTGTGGGGTCTCTGTCTCTTCTGTTAGTAAAGAGCTGTGTTGAGAGGCATTCAGGCTATTCGTCAAGCCTTACCACAGAACTTCTGGTGAATTTTTAGATTCTTTGCGTTTGTTGATAAGTGGTTTTTTTGTTGTTTTTTTAAAATATTTTTTAAGTATAAATGTCCAGTGGTTATTTACATACTGGAATCAACAATTTAGTTGTCTGTCATTTAAATGTAGTAGTATTGTTTGCAGTGCATACTGTGCCATCCATCCAGACGGAGCGAGAAAGCTTTGAATGTGTTGCTGTCGTTTTTCAGAGCGAGAAGAAAATGTGAAGAACGATATCTTTCATGCCTACATCTCCTTGCTACGCCAGACCAGACCTGTGGCCACATCCAGTTCTGATCGCATGGAGACAGAAGAAGGGTAGGTCAGAAACTGAAGCAGGGTTCATGCAGATTTTTAAGTTTCTAAAAATGGTACAAAATGACATACCTTTCTTGAGTACTTAAAAGTCTGAAAATGACCCTTGTTTGTAAAGGTGTTTAGCTTATCTTTCTATTACTGAAAACAAATTTGTAGGCTGGATCATTTCTGTAAGTGATTTAATGAGCAATGAAATGTTCCACCTCAATTCAGAGTCAAAGAAAAATAATGTTTTTGAAAGGAAAACACCTGATCCAGAAAAGATTTTTTCCTGAATGAAATTGTGCTAGGGGCATAAACTAACACTTCAAATACATTACATTTCTGAAAATGATCATGTTTGTAAAGGTTTTTTAGTTTATCCTTTCTATAACTGAAAACAAATTTGCAGGCCAGATTGTTTCTGTAAGTGATTTGAGGCAGCAACAAAATGTTCCACCTGAATTCAGAGTCAAAGAAAAACAATATTTTTGAAAGAAAAACACCTGATCCAGAAAGGATTTTTTCCAGAATGAAATTGTGCTAGGGGCATAAACTAACATTTTTCTTTTTCTTTTTCTTGAAATGTGTCTGAGAATGATGAAATGCCCAAACAATTAGCTTGACGTGTGATTTGGGAAAATGAAAAAGGGGAGAAAAAGACGCATAGTGAATTCCAGATGTGGACTGGCCTGGCTTCAGAGCTTCTGAATGTGAAAATCCCTTAATGTTGGTAGGGTGAGAGGTTCATGACATGTTTTTGAACAAGGTCCAGTCTGGAATCCAACACTTTGTGTATGTGTGTGCTTGTGTTTGTGTATGTGTGTGCTTGTGTTTGTGTGCTTGTGTTTGTGTGCTTGTGTTTGTGTGTGTGTGTGTGTGTGTGTGTGTGTGCAGGCCAGTGCTGATGCTGCAGTCCCAGATAGGGGACATTGTGCGGGCCATCCACAAGCAGCTGAAGGAGAAGAGCATCAAGACCAGACAGGGCTGCTTCAGTCTCCTCACTGAACTGGTCCTTGTCCTGCCCGGGGCCCTCTCAGAACACTTTGGCGTCTTGGTGCCTGGCATTCAGTATTCCCTCGGGTCAGTCACCTGCGTTTGTCTTCAGCTCTGTCTTTCTGCAGAAATGCCCACCCTGCTGTTTGTCTGCAGTTATAGAGATGAAGAGAGCTGTTATTTACCATTAGTGAAATCAGTTGACAACCAGAATTGTTTCTGCAGATTGCAAGATTGTCTTCAACTTGAGCAGAGACAGGAACTAACATTGACAGGATGCACTGTTGCAGAGACCGGAAATAACATTGACAGGGTGCACTGTTGCAGAGACCTGAACTAACCGGGTGCATTGTTGCAGAGACCGGAAATAACATTGATAGGGTGCACTGTTGCAGAGACAGGAACTAACATTAACAGGGTGCATTGTTGCAGAGACTGGAAATAACATTGACAGGGTGCACTGTTGCAGAGACCGGAAATAACATTGACAGGGTGCACTGTTGCAGAGACCTGAACTAACCGGGTGCATTGTTGCAGAGACCGGAAATAACATTGATAGGGTGCACTGTTGCAGAGACAGGAACTAACATTAACAGGGTGCATTGTTGCAGAGACAGGAACTAACATTGACAGGGTGCATTGTTGCAGAGACCGGAAATAACATTGACAGGGTGCACTGTTGCAGAGACAGGAACTAACATTGACAGGGTGCATTATTGCAGAGACAGGAACTAACATTAACAGGGTGCACTGTTGCAGAGACCGGAACTAACATTAACAGGGTGCACTGTTGCAGAGACAAGAACTCGAGCAGCAACATGAAGATTGACACGCTGTCTTTCCTGAACACACTGTTGGTGCATCACACCCCGTCTGTCTTCCACCCCCACATGAAGGTCCTCGTCCCTGTAAGTGGCCCTTGGCTTTCTTCTTCTTTCTCTGTTTACACAAATCATCGCTTGTTCCTTCTAAGGTGTCTGCTGTCCCCACAGGTGCTTTGAGGTTTTTGTGCCAGTATTTGGGAACAGTCAGACCGGGCAGGTGATTGTATTTGATGATCAGGTGCTGACATTGTTGATTTTGGGTGCTTATGAAAAATAGCAAGTTCATGTTCCTCTTTACTTTGTGAGACAGATGTAATGTGATTGTTACAATTTTTGATCATCCATTTAGAGCTCATTCATGAAGCAGCAATCAAACAGAGCTCATTTGTCTAGCAGAAACTGAAAACATGTGAAGGTTGCTTATGTCATTTGATCAGCATCTATGATGAGCAGCATAAATTTAAGCAGCTCATTTCTTTAGCTAATTTATCTAGCAGAAACTGAAAGCATGAAAAGATAACTTGTATCATTTAATCAGCTTCTGTGAGCAGACATTAAACAGAAGAAATGTCCTTTACCAGGTCATTAGAATGAGTGCTGGAGGACAAAACAGTACAAAGAAAATGGTGTTCTATGAAGGACAGTTTTTCCCATTGTGTCATGAGAGGGCCTTGGCTCCAGATTCACCAAACAAAGAATGAGTGCTGTGGTTTGCAAAAGTTGCTTGGAGAGAGCTTTTGAAGAACAGTTTGCAAGAGTTTCTGTGTACAGGTCCTTGTAAGGTCATGATTGATATAAGGTTACAGGATGGGAAACGTGTCATTTCTTGTCATGCAGACGTTTAAATAAACATGTGCCAGTTTTTCTCAGATACTTGTGTCAAAAGCGCAATTGGTGCCTCCTCCTCTTTACTCGTATCTGCTGCTTTTGCAATTGCTATGTAAATGTTCTGTCTGCTTTTACACACAGAGCACACTTATGCTCACATCTTGTTTCTCATACTGTGTACATACAAATGTGTAACCCCCCCTCCCCTCACACACACACACACACACACACACACACACACTTTGTATGCATACCTACATATATGTAGCATACCCATACACATGGCTATGGCATTATGGGTAGCGGTTTTGGGTGTGGATTCTGTGAATTGTGAGTGAACTTTGTTTTCAGCCAATAGTGAATGCTGTGGGTGACCCGTTCTACAAAATCACGTCGGAGGCCTTGCTGGTGACACAACAGCTGGTCAAAGTCCTCCGGCCCTTTGGTGAGAAGGGGCATCTGTCTTTCTCCATGTCTCTTGGTCACTGTCTTTCTCTCCCGACTTTGTTCTTTTCCTCTACCCATGGCTTATGTTTCTGGGTCCATCCTGTTCTGTTCCTTCCCTCCCTACTTTCTCTTTTCAGGCATGATTAAAAAAAAAATTATAAAGGTTCAACAGCACATTATGATGTTAACAGTAGTGCTGGGTTTTGCCCAGGTTGGGTCTGCACTAGGTTACCACCTCATGTCTTTTTCCATTTCCCTTTTGTTGTGGAAAGCATTGTCTATGACTGCCTGGAAAATGTCCATATACTCCGGTTTAGGTTTGAAAGAATGATTAGAATTGGTGAAGAAACGCAGGTATAGAGGGGAAGTAGAGAAGAGAGAGAGGATAGATGAGATGATTTGAGTGAAGTAATAATTATTTCTGGTCAGTTCAGTAAACTTAGATTTAATTACACATACTTAACCGTGACCCAGCTAGTGCAGACTCTGGCAGGGGTCTGACATTCCTGCCGGAAAACTAGTTGGGTCACGGTAAGTATGTTATTTAAACGTAATTTTAGATAGAAAATTTCCTATTGGAGGAGGGATACACTGTGAAAGATTTGTTTTAGAAATTCTGACAGTGGCAGTAATGGATGATTCGTGCCTTGTTCATTGATACTGTTGTGAGAAGAAACTGAAGGGGACATAAAATTGATTATGAAGATGAGCAGAAGAGGTGAGGGTAGGGTATCCTTTTAAGATTTAGAATGAAATAAAAAGGCATAATGATTTACATTTTTGTGGGAATCAAATAATGGTTTGTTCACATTTTGTCAGTTTGATTGAAAGAAAAATTATGATTGTGTGTATTTGCATGTTTGTGTGGAGAGAGATGGGGAGGTGGGAAGAGAGAGAGAGAGAGAGAGAGAGAGAGAGAGAGCATGCATGTGTATGTATACACATACGCATGCCATGGAATGAGGAAGAGCGGTACAAGACAAGGCAAAGGGTGAGAATCCCACTAAAGGAAGAGTTAGTGTTGAGTGTTGAGGTGATGGTTTGTGACCCGCCAGACTGCCAGAAGAGCCAGTTTGACTACAAGCCCTATGTGAAGGACCTGTACAGCTGCACCCTCAAACGTTTGAAGGCGGCTGACATTGACCAGGAGGTGAAGGAGCGGGCCATCTCCTGCATGTGAGTCACTGCAGTGTATTGTGGTGTTTAATAATGTTTTGTGGTTTTTACATTTGATCACAACAGACTTCTCTGTGTGAGATTTGTGCAGCTCCTCAGTGAGATTGCTACCCTTTTTCTTTCTACTTTCTGCAAGTGTATTTGTTTTCTTATCAAAGTGAATTTTTTTCATAGAATTTCGTCAGGAATAACCTTTTTGTTGTTGTAGGTTCTTTTATGCACGCTAAGTGCATGCTACACATGGGACCTCGATGTATCATCTGATCTGAATGACTAGTGTCCAGACCACCACTTTAGGTTGAGTGGAGGGGGAGAAAATACTAGCGAGTGTGGGATTGAAAGCTGTGGGCTCAGATTCTGTTGATTCCTAGGTGATTGTGTTACCACTGGGCCAACACTCCACTTGTGTTTTTCTGGTTGTGCGGCATTGTGTTTTTTGTCCTGTTGATTTGGCATGTGATGGGGCTCTGTGTGTGTTTGTGTGTGTGCGTGCGTGTATGAGTGCAAACACATGCCTGTCTTTGTGATTGTGTACATGAGATTACTTGGAAATGATGTAATCTCAGAAGCTGTACTCCCATATTTTATTATTTTGTTTCCTTGTGTCCGAGGGCAATTTTTACCTCAAAATGTCATCTAACATTGTAATGTAGGATGAAGCTTTTCCATTGGTAGGATTTAAGAAAAGGGATGTAAAACAGCTTAAATGTTACTGTTGTGCTGTTTGAAAACCAGGTAAAAAGAAATCTTCATTACCAAAATTGGAAAATTATGAAAAATACTGTTAAAAAATGCTAATAAGATTAAAACAAAAGAAGAAGACAACATCAAGAAATTGTAGAAAGACATTAAGATAAAGAACATTTGAAACATCACAAATGTACTGTCCTTGCTTTACATGGATTGACATATTTTTACATATCTTCAGTTTTTTTATGTTTTTGTTGTTGGGGTAGTGACATCATCTTCAGAAACTGGATCGGAATCCAGCTTCTTTTCATCAGTGTGTTGAGTCACTGCTATTATGTGCTGTTTTCTGTTCTTCTGTTACCGGCTTTTTCATCAGCTGGTACATTTTCTACCATTCTGAAGCCGTAGGTTGAACTTGAGTTGTTGTCACACCCCAATCATCAGCTTGTAAAATCAGAATCCTGTCTGCTGGCTCGGCTTCAGTCACAGCCACTATGTTGCTTTGCATGTTCAAAAAGATCTCAGTTTTTTTTAAAATTTAAAATATTATATTTTTAGGTGTTTAGTTCATTCTTCTGATTTTTTTTATTTATTTGCACCGTTAATTTAATACCCATCACAGATGCTGCTTTTCTTTTTCAAGTTTAAGATGAATTGTGATCACATTCATTTCAAATACAGTGTCACGTGTGATTGCTTTTAATTTGGTACAAGGCTGTAAAATCAACAGTGTCGAATTAAACAGTGCTAAGACTGAAGCATGCGAAAGTGTTGCTATTCTGTGCAATTGTGTGCATTTATTTTGTTGTCAGATATGTTGGCAGGTATTGATTTTGTTGCTGAGTGCCAAGTGTAAGAAGTGGCACCAAGTGGCAGTTGGAATTTAGTTTTCAGACACAGATAAGGTGCATGTAGCCAACGACATACAGATATCAGATTGTAGTTATGTGAAAGTTAGGCCTTATTGGCAGGAATTTCTGGTACTTGGTTTAGATGTAAAGATAAAGGCAGATAGTCAAAAGTTGGATCAGGTTAAAAAGACTGTTCCCCTCCCCCAGGGGCCAGATTGTGTCCCACCTGGGAGATTCCTTGCAACCAGAGCTGTCGGAATGCCTGCCTTTGTTCCTGGAGCGTCTGAAGAACGAGATCACCCGTCTGACCACTGTCAAGGCCCTTACTATGATTGCCAGGTGTGTTGGATGTTTGTGTGTGTGTGTGTGTGTGTGTGTGTGTGTGTGTGTGTGTGTGTATGTGAAGGAGGGGGGTTTGGGAGGGGGGGGGGGGTGTATTGTGTATACATGTATTTAGATAGTTGCCAACACTTTTCGGTGAAAGCTGTGTTGCCTAAATATAGTTATGTGAGAGAAAAAGTTTGACTGTAAGCATAGATAACATTTGCTGACAATGATTAGATAATTTTGTGTTCCCCTCAGTTTATGCAGGATGATATTTATTTTGATTTAAAAAAAATAAAGTTCCTCATGAATATGGAGATTGAATTTATAGAAAAGTATTCTTGAAAAGTGAATCCTATACCCTGGCCATCTTTGGCCAAAAAAATGAAGAAAATTTTATTAATAAAAGAAATGTTGGTAGATAAATTGCTTTTGTCAACAATATTTGAAACGGGAAAAGAAAAAAAAAGCTTCTTGCATTTAAAAAACAAAACCGGTCAGTATTAGGTGTCCGTTACTTGACAGCTGTAAATGGACCTTATAATGTGTTTGTCGTTGACTAACACAGTCAGCCTGCTCATGTTTTGTGTGCAGCTCACCCCTGAAAGTGGACATCCGCCCCATTTTGGTGAGTTCACATGAGTGAGAGTGATCTGTAAACTGGAGCTCCGTGATAAAAGCTGTAAGGAGTTCACATGAGTGAGAGTGATCTGTAAACTGGAGCTCCATGATATGAGCTGTCTGGAGTTCACATGAGTGAGAGTGATCTGTAAACTGGAGCTCCATGATATGAGCTGTCTGGAGTTCACGTGAGTGAGAGTGATCTGTAAACTGGAGCTCCATGATATGAGCTGTCTGGAGTTCACATGAGTGAGAGTGATCTGTAAGTTGCAGCTCCATGATATGAGCTGTCAGGAGTTCCAGTGAGTGAACATGATCTGTGCATTGGAGCTCTATGATAAGATGTCAGGAGTTCACATGAGCGAGAATTATCTGTAAACTGGAGTTCCATGATTTGAGCTGTCAGTTTACATAGTGAGAGTAATCCTTAAAGTAGAAGACCATGTTTTCAGTTGGAATTAAGTAAAAAATCAAATAAAGATGAGTGAGTGGGGGAGATATTTTGAAAAAAATCTGTTTTCTTTCTTTTTGTGTGTGTGGTGGTGGCTGTGCAGAGCATGCACTAACACATGTTTTACATATTTCAGACGGAAGGTGTTCCGATTCTGGCTTCTTTCTTAAGGAAGAACCAGCGGGCTCTGAAGCTGTCTACACTCCAGTGTCTGGATGTCCTTGTTCAGAATTATGGTATGTTGGGGTGGAAAGATGAGCTTGCCATATAAAGGAGGCAGGGAGGGTGAGGGGAGGAGGGCAGAAAGGGGGATTTTTTGGTTTGTGTATGACAACAAAGGTGAACCTGTGCAATAACCCTTGTCTTGATTTTCTGTGTGTGTGTGTGTGTGTGTGTGTGTGTGTGTGTGTGTGTGTGTGTGTGTCTCCATGGTAAACTTAAACAAATTGATTGTGGAAATAAATTGTCATCACCAAAGTCAGCTTGAAAATAGAAAATACATTCATTATTTTTACAATTTAAGGGGTGTTTTTTTTTTTTTTTTTCACTTTCCAGTTCATGAAAATTTTATTTTGTTAGCCTCTGGAAAATTTCCTTTTGTCATTGCTGGTTTACTGCATGCCAGTATTATAAAGAGGGTACTGGGTTAACTTGAACATTTGAAGTGGTGACACAATTTGCAGACCTTTGTCCGCCATCTTGCCGCAAAGTCAGTTTCTATGGGAATCATTTGGCATGCGATAGCTTCATTTGTTATGAAGTATCTTAGTGGTGTAAAGTTGTGTAGATGACAGGTATACGTTAACAGTTTGACAGATGTGAATGTATAGCTTTAACTTAATTGGTTATTAAAAAGTGAAAAGCAGATTCAATATGGCCATGAATGCTGAGCTTAGATATATGTTCAGGTTCCTCTAACACAACTTTTCAGCTCTGGGAAAAATATAATTCAGATTCTGTGTGTGTGTGTGTGTGTGTGTGTGTGTGTGTGTATTAACACAGGGAGCAGCCTAACCACCAACATGATCAACGACATGATGAAGGAGATGCCCCCGCTGATTAGTGAAAATGATCTGCATGTATCTCAGGTCAGTGGTCTTCAGCAAGGTTGGCTGCTGCAATTTGCACCTCTGGTTGGGTGCTTGTAAAACTGTACGAAATGGGATTTTCTTTCCATAGCTATTTCTGTCTGAAATGTATATATATTTTTTTTAGTTCTATGTATAGGTTTCAAAATTTGTGTGGATTTTCATGTACATGCATGAACACATGCACTGACACGCACACAGACAGACGTACCTAAACATGCATGCAGTTAACACTCACATTTATGTTTGTGTGTGTGTGTGCAGACATGCACACTCTTACTCAGACACACTCACTCACATTCTTGTTTTTTTTCTCTTAGACATGCAACACACACATTCCCATACACCATAGATGCATAGTCATCTTTCTCTCTTTCTCTCATGCATGGACGCATGCATGTACGCCAAACAGGCACATGCAGAGAAACATAACAGGCTTACGTAGAGACACACTCACACTCATGTACGCACGCACGCACAGACGCATGCACACAGATAAGCATGCATGCATGCACACATGCGCACTCACAAGTATGCACACACGCACTCTGCCTGTCTCTCTGTGTCTCTGTCTCTCACTCCCTCTTTGTCTCTGTCTCTCTCTTTCTCTCCCTCTTGGTCTCCCTTTCTCTCTCTCCCCAATCTCTCTTTGTGAATGTCTCCCTCCCTCTTCCTCCTCGCTCCGTCCCTTCCTCCCTGCGATCACTTTAGTCTGCTGTGTTCACCTACAGCTGACGCTGAACCTGCTGACCTCGCTGTGCGACATCTCCAAGGCCAACATGGCGTCCATCTCGTCGGAGATACTGCCTCAGTGCTTCCTGCTGGTGCAGTCCCCCTTGCTGCAAGGTGGCGCTCTGCAGGCGCTGCTGGAGTTCCTGCAGTCCATCGTGCGCCTGGGCCTTCCCAAACTGGGCTTCAGGGACCTGCTGCAGGTGGGCACTGGTGGGGGTGGGGCCACATTGGGTCGGGTAGGGCAGGGTAAGGTAGGGCAGGACAGGGCAGGATCAGACAGGGTAGGGCAGGGCAGGGCAGGATAAGACAGGATAGGCTAGGGCAGGGCAGGGCAGGGCAGGATAAGACAGGGTAGGGTAGGGTAAGATAGCATACAGTAGAGTACGGTAAGGTAAGGTAGGGAGGGTAAGGCAGGGTAGGGTAAGGTATAGTAGAGTAGGATAGGATTGGATAAGATAAGATATGGTAGGATAAGATGAGACAGGGTGGGTTAAGATAAGGTAAGGTATGGTAGAGTATGATAGAAAACGGTAAAATAAGATTAGGGTAGGGTAAGGTAAGGTAAGATAGAGTAAGATAGGATATGGTAAGATAAAATATGATAGGACAGAATATGATGGGATAGGGTAGGGTCGGATAGGTTAGGATAGGGCTCCAAATGAAAAACATGACTTGTAAAGATGATGATTATGTTAGTAGTGTGTAGATAACGAGGTGAAAAACATGTGTAAAGATGACGATTGTGTCTGTAGAGTGTAGATAAAAGGGTGAAAAGCATGATGTGTAAAGGTAATGGTTGTGTTTATAGTGTGTAGATGACAGGGCAAAAAACAACCTTACTTGTAAAGGTGGTGATAGTGTGTGTTGTGTGTTGATAGTCTGGTAAAAAACAAACAACAACATGGTACGTAGATGTGATGATTGTGTGTAGTGTATAGATAACAGGCTGAGAAACAACTTGATGTGTAAAAGTGGTGATTGTTTCTGTAGTGTATGAATAACAGGATGAAGAACATGGTGTGTAATGTGTAGATAACAGGATGAAAACCATGTGTAGTGTGTAGATAACAGGGTGAAAAAACGTGTAAAGATGATGATAGTGCATGTATTGTGTAGACAACTGCAAAAGCCTGACACATGAATGTGTGTGTGTACAGATGCTGATCACTCCTATCTACAACCCCACAACACAGGCCCAGCCAGGATCCATCAACCACATTCACAGACAGGTGGGTTTTTTACCCCTTTCATTTTCATGTCGTTTCTTTCTTTACTCATGTGTGCGAAGTGTGTGTATGCAACGACCTGGATTCTATTGTCCGTGTGTGTGTGTTTGTGTATGTATGTATACATGTTTGTTTGTCCACAATAAACTCAACAAATTCCTTTTCTCTTGAAATATTTCATCTGTCAGCACCAGATTTTGATTAAACTGAGAGAAATCTTCCCATACTTAACAGTTACAGTCTTTCAGATTAAACTGTATTTCTGGATTGTGAACATTTTATTTCATTTAGTCTCTGGATTTGCAAAATTATTTTTAGTCAATACCGGTCTATTGCTGGATTAGTGAAAATTGTGTTTGGTTTGGTTGCAGTTTTCAAACTGCGTGGCATTTTGTTTCTTTGAGCATTTTGTAATCAGTAAAGTCATTTCTACGTGATTGTCTGAACATACAGATATTTAGAATATTTCTGTGATGTTGAAACTCTCAGAGATAACAACATTTTAAGTTAGTGCATTATCACTGAAATCAGGCCATTCATTGCCTGTCAAAACTGAATATTTTGGTGTTTTGGAGGCACTGTCTATCTCTAAGTATCTGTTTGAGAAGCCCCTCCCCCACCCCAACCCTCCCCCCTCCACACACACAAACAAAACAAAAAAACAAAAAACAAAAAAAAGAGAGAAAATAAACCCAGCACAAATTAGTATTGGTGATTCCAAGTGTATCAAAGGACAGTCTGGTAAGTCTTCATCTGAAATTGATAGTAAAAAAAACAAACAAACTGTTGTTTGTGAGATATGTCTAAGTATGTATATTTCCCTCATTTTACAATGTAATTTTTGTGGAAAGCTTATTTTTTGTGCTTTAACCATTGATGTGATCAGATCTGAAGTTCAAAATGTAAGTGATCTTACTTGTAGTGCACATGCCTTTGATGAATGTTTGCATGTGTTGGCTCATTTTTTCTTAAAACCTTCAGTGCCTTATCTGGTGTACAGAATCTTTCTTTGAAGATGCACATGGTTATGCATATTTGTGTGTTGGCTGATCTTTTCTTAAAATCTCCAGTGCCTTGTCCTGTGTACAGAATCCTTAATATAGGTGCACATGGTAATGAATGTTTGTGTGTGATGGCTCATCTTTTCTTAAAATATCCTGTGCTTTGTCTGGTGTAAAGAATGCTGCCCGCCTCCCTGTATGAACTTTGCAAATGCTAAAACCGTATGGTGACTCCTTTTTTTCAGGCGTTCCATTCCATTGCCAAGTGTGTGGCTGCCCTGACAGTGATGAGTCCTTCTGAAGCCAGCAATGTCGTCGCACAGTTTGTCAGCGATATCAAGGTCAGCAACCGCCCTTTGTCTGATTGTTGGTTTGGGTAGAGAGTCCTTTTGTGGCTCTTCATTTTAGTTGGCAAGTTTACTTGAAGTAGGAATGAGTTGGATGTTTGAAAGTGTTGTGAGGGGTGTGTAAATGTTCAGAAACTCATGTTTCTGATGATGAGAAGGTTTGGCATAATGAGATAAGCTCCAGTTATATTTGTGGGTGTGGATATGTGTACAGTGTACATGACCTCATTCCTTTCCACCTCCTAAGTTCCGGAAATATATATATACATATGTTCAAAACATTGGAAAATAATTTATAAAACTGTCAAAAATATTCTCACACAGACACCACACACACAGAGAAACACACACACACACACACACACACACACACACACACACACACACACATGGAAAAGATTACCATAAAGATTTTCATAAGAGGCAAATCATTTCTCTAATCTTCAGATGGAAAATGAATTGTTTTAGGACAAAATATGTCAGTAATGTTTCTTGCATCTGTGATGCTCACATAACAGCCGATCATATACCAACTTGCGATATGTTAAAGTCTCAAATCCCTGAACTGAAATCATCTTCAGTGTTGACGATCTTCAGCAGTCCATTGCTAATGTATGACTTTTTCAACTCCTTGTTAAATAGTCCAGTTGGTTCTCTGTTATAGTTGTTAGTTTTTCATTAGAAATATGTTATATTGTTATGTTTTTTTGTTTATTTTTTAAACAAAACTTAAATCAGTAATTTTCACACACACACACACACACACACACACACACACACACACACACACACACACACACACACACACACACACACACACACACACACTTTCACTTACTCGTATGCGTACACAGTAATTTCCCCCCCCCCCCCTCCCTCCCCTCCTCCCACTCGATTTTTTTTTTCCTTCCCTCGTCTAATATCACTTACAGTGAAAAGATGTTAAACTAAAGAACGAATGAACACACACACACACACGCACATACACACATACACACCTGAATTTTAAGACTTGAATTAATGCAAAAGAAAAAGATATTGATAGAGAGAAACTTTGAGCTTGTCATGCAGGTGAAGAATACACGATAACCAACAGTGGATTTGTTTGCAGTGGGGATGTGGGAAACCTGACAGCAGTAGAAGCTGATTGGAAGCATGTTTGGGGCTTTGTAGAGATGGAGACACCAACAGAAATAGGAAGTAACAGCAAAACTGTAAGGGGATGAAGTGATTTGATACGTACACAGGAACATGAACATTGAGCAAAAAGGTAAACTAATACTTGTTGAGTTTTCAGTGACAAGTTCTGTTCATTATCAGTGACTGTCAGCTTTTTGTTGGAAGTTAGATGTTGCTTCATTTGATGTAGCTGTCGGATGAAATATCATTATATGCCATGGTCACTTTTGCCTGAATTCCTTTGTTTTCATCAGATGTCAGAAATAATTTTTTTCCCAGTAAAACACAGGCACTGTGTGTGTTATTGTTTCAGAATCCCAAGTCAACAGAATCCATCACACTGTTTGCATTGCTGGCCCTGGGAGAAATCGGCAGACATATGTAAGTGTCAGCATCTGTTTTGTTTGATTAGCAGTCATTGTGCGTTTAAATGTTTAGTCCTTAACCAAGACTCAAAAACAGTGGAAAAGAAAACTTCATTCTGTACCTGTTCCAAAGCATTATCAATTTCATGCTCTGTCTCTAGTAACAGGCTTTTGCTGTGACTGAATACTTGGAGTTTGTTTCTGTTTTCATGTATTTTGTGTATACAAATGTCAAACCGGAAATATTGACAGAATTCTGTCCAGGTTAAAAACAGAATTTGAGCAGTGCTGGGTCTCGTACAAATCTCTATTTTCTGAAAATGAAAAGATTGTTGATGCTGTGTAAAAAGGCACACCAGTTCTTGGTATAATGAAATATGTAAAACTAATCTATTATGGCAATATTCTTGTCTTTTTGCACCCATGACACTTTTTTTTTCTTGAATATATTTGTGTGTGTGTATGTGCGTGTACTGTATGTTTGTATATATACACGTATGTGAATGTATGTGTTTTTGTATGTTTGCAATGTACATATGTTTATACATGTATTACTGTACAATGTTATACTTAGCTGTGTCTTTTGGTTTTGTTTTTGTATGGGAATGAGTTTTCATGTGAAAGATTTTTTTTAATTAGAATTAGTATGAAAATATAGGAACCATCTTTGCAAGTGGGGAAAATTGATAGAATAGTTTTTTTCTTTCTCTGTGTATGTTTGTTTTGTTTTGTTTTCCCTTGGTTTAATGTCTTTTCACTAAAGTGATGTTTGATGGGGAGGAAAAATAAGGAATATTGATAGATCTTTGTGTGTATGTCAGCATAACTGTGCATGTGAGTGTGTGTGTTTATTTGGATGACTTGTTGTCTGATGATTTGTTTGCGGACATGTGCAGAGATTTGAGTTCTCATGGAGAGATTCAGAAAGTCATCATGGAATCCTTTGCGTCTCCCAACGAAGAGGTCAAGACAGCAGCTTCTTATGCATTAGGCAAGCATTGGATTTTGAAATGTTTCCTTATATACATGAGAGAGGACTGATTTTTGACTCACTTGTGTAGGGAAATTTGGTATTAAAATGATATTATTCTGTAGTGTCCAGAGATAGATGATGGGTGATCTTGATTGAACTGGGAACAAACAATGAATGAAAAGGAAAGTATTTTCGGGAATTCTGTGTAGATCTCTGCTGCTCTCAGTGTCCTGACTGAAACTGTATGACTGATATTTCACATGTACATGAGGGTAGATGATGATTTAACAATGCACAGAGTGCTGAGAGGTGCTTGTAATGTTCTAAGCAAAGAATGGTGTGCAAGTTGAAATGTGACTTGATTATTGTGTGTGTGTGTGTGTGTGCGTGTGCGTGCGCGTGTGTGTGTGTGTGTGTGTGAGAAAGAGAGAGCTCATAACTGTGTGCCATTGCAAATGATGCCATGCCTGACAACCCCACAGGTAATGTCAGTGTGGGCAACCTTCCCAAATTCCTGCCCTTTGTCCTGCAAGAGATTGAGAACCAGCCAAAGAGACAGTACTTGCTGCTGCACTCTCTCAAAGAGGTAACACTTTTGCTACACTGATTTCTAGAGAAAGTTTAAAAAAAAAAAAATTTTAATTTTTATTCTTAAAATTTTTATTTTTTAAATTAAAAAAAAATTTATTATTATTTTTTTAAAAATATAAATAATGATACTATCATTGAGTATTGAATGTTTATTTATTTATTTATTTTTTTTTAGGGATGGGGTGGGGTGGGGGTGATTTAAAAAAGAAAATATGCCTGGAAGTTTCTTGATGGTTTTCAGTGCCTCTTATTCATCAGTGTGCAAGCTATAGGGAGTGCTAAGCATCATTTGCTTCAAGGAGCTAATGTGGCCATCATTGTTCTTAGTTTGACATATTAAGTTTCATTTACTTTTGGTTCTTAATTTGAATTTTTTTCTTTAATTGTGAGTTTTTATCTGAAGCTGGTTTTTATACCTTGTAAAAGTTGAAGTATCAAAACTTGCCCCAAACCATGTGGAAAGAGAAATTGAATGTATTTGACCTCCAGGCTTACTGCCTGGCTCAATGAAAAAACAAAAACAAACCCCAACATGTTCACATTGTGACTTGGAGGCGGATTGAAAACAGTTGACTCACAACTGTCACTTGAATGCTTCCTCAGTGTGAGGCAAGAGGGGGACAACTTCACTGGGTCACAGAGTGTAACTGTTCCGGTAAAAAAAAAAAAAATGTACATAGTTTCTGTCACTTTGTATGTTGCTGTGTAGAGAGCAGACTTGGCATTGTTCAAGTAGTGAGCTTACTTCAGTTGTGGGCTGACTGTGTGGGTTTCAGATCATCAGCTGTGAGTCCAGTTCCCCTACAGGGGTGGAGATTCTCAAGTCCTATATCAACACCATCTGGTGAGTGTCTGTCTGCAGGGGTAAACCTCTTGCGTCTGTAGACAACGTTCTGTCAGTTTTCATCTTAGATGGAACTCTTGACAATCAGTTTTGAGGGCTGGGGTAAGGGCTTTGTGGGGGATGGAAGTCTGTGTTTGTCTGGTGATTTGGGCTGTGAGAATTTTCACTAGTGTTTGGAATAACATGAATCTGTGTTGTTGTTTTCTGCAAGTCTAGGTTTTGTAGTATTTTTACAATGTATCAGGAAAGTGTATCTGAAATACATCAGTGCATACAAATTCATGCACGCCTGCTTACATACACACCTAAACTGCATGTACGCATGCATGAATGCACACATGCACACACACATATATACACGCATGCATGCAAGCATGCACACACTCTCTCTCTCTCTTACATGTGCAGACTTGTCCTCTTTCACATGGGTCTGCTACGTACAGTTATTTTTCAGTTGTTTTATTTATGATTTAATTCATATGTATGTTTTAAAGCCAGCATTGATGTTTGCAGGACGATGCTGTTCCACAATTGCGAGTGCCCGGAAGAAGGCACACGGAATGTGGTGGCCGAGTGTCTGGGCAAACTGACCCTCATCGACCCTGCCACATTGCTTGGCAACCTGCAGCAGCACCTGTCAGACGACTCTCCCCTGACCCGCTCCACAGTGGTCACTGCAGTCAAGTTCACCATTTCTGACCAGGTAGTCATGGCCGTCAGTGCTGTCTGTTGCTCATGGAGAGTTTCAGTTTCAGTCTCAGTTGCTCAAGGAGGCGTCACTGCGCTCGGACAAACCATATACGCTACACCACATCTGCCAAGCAGATGCCTGACCAGCAGCGTAACCCAACGCGCTTAGTCAGGCCTTGAAAAAAAAAAAAAAAAAGAAAAAAAAAAAAAAAAAAAAAAAAAAGGTGGGGGGGGGGAATAAATAATAGATAAGCTTACATACATAAATAAATAAATAAATAAATAATAATTATAATATAGAAAAAGGTAGTAGTAATAATAATAGTAATACTAATAAAATGATAATAATAAAAAAAAAATAAATAAATAAATAAGACAACAATGGTGATAATTAAGCGAATGAATGTAAAATATGACGACACACATTCACACATACACCCACACATGCATAACAGAAATGCACCAAACATGCAGTTTCACAGATATGAAAGTACAGTCAAATACATATAAACGTACATGAGCTCCAACACACACACACACACACACACACATTACCTTGCACCTCCTCCAACCCCCTCCTCCACACACTCATTTCTAGCCTACGTATCGCAGCTTCCACGGCACACACACACACACACACACACAGACACACGCACGCAAACACACACTCACAGAGATGAACACTTACTTGTACAAGCACACACATATACGCCCATATCTCCCACCCCCAACCCATGGAGAGAGATAGGGAAGCACGGTGCAACAGCTTTCACTTTTTCCATTGTGCAGTCATGGGAAGTGCTGCTGTCTCCTTTTTTTTTGTGTGTGTTTTTTTTCTGTCTGTCATAGTCATTTCAGTCTCCTTTCGAACGAATCTAAAAACATTCTTTTACAGTTAGACTTTCCCCCAGCGCACTCATTCCTTCCATGTCAGTGTATCCTCTGAGCTTGTGTCTGTTTCCTGTGCTCATGCGTGCTGGTATGTGTAAGGGGTTAAGGGGTGGTGTTTTGTTTCTAGGTGATTTGTAAGCGCACTTTTGTTATTGTTTTGGAGGAGATAGGTGTAGTGTTGAGCTTGTTACAGTCCATGTCTCCCACATCTAGTGACAGGTGTTGTATTTAACTTGTTCATTATTTTTGCGCTCTCTTCTCCCCACCTCTTCTTCTTCCCCTGGGGAATATACAGGTTGGGGTTTGTCAGTCCAGAATGCACCAGTCACCTGAAGGAGGTCAGTTCTGGTCATCTTGACTTATTTGTAATGTCAAGGAGAATCGTTTATGTTTGATCTGGGGTTGATGCTTCTGTGTTTGACAGATTGTCTGCTCTCTTAAAAGGAAAGAGTTCTTGTGGCTGTAAACTGATTCAGTGAGTGTGATGAAACAGGTGTGGTGTAAATCAAACCAAGCCACCCCCTAATCCACCCTCCAAAAGTTAAAAAAGAAAAAGAAAAAAAAGAATAGTGTTTGGGGAGCAGAAGACAGGTTATGCTAACTAGCATCTGTTTGTTTCAGTTTCTTGAGGTGGCGTTACTGCATTTGGACAAATCCATATACCTTACACCACATCTGTTGAGTAGAGCAGCAGCATAACCCAGCGCGCTAGTCAGGCCTTGAGTGCATGCGAATATATTTGTGTACTCATCAGAGTGGATTTCTTCCACATAATTTTTCCAGAGGACAGCTGTTTTGTTGCCATGGGTTCTTTTTCATTGCGCTGCACATGAGACTGCAGTTTATCTCATGTGGATGACCAGATGCTCAGTTTGATTTACTAGTTAAACTTGGGAGAAATGGCGAGACCAGGATTTGAACCCAGAGCCTCATGGACACAAACTATTCTGCCACCTTCTGGCATCAGTTGTTTATAATGTCATAAGATAACCAGTGTGTGACCGTACCTTGGAGACGTGAACATGTTGCCTGGTCGTGTTCTGGCAGCAGTTCCAGTGTCTCCTACATTAATTAAGGGCTTGAGATAACCGCACCGTACCAAGGTCGATGTTGCGGACAGAGCTTGCCGACAGGACATACTGCATGTATTCAGTTTGTGAGTGTGTGCGTGTGTGTAGCTATTTCCCTGATTCTGCAGAGACTTCTTTGCTGTGGCTGATGTTCCAAAGGAAAATGATAATTGACTTAGAAGACTTTTTGGCTAACATTCGAAGGGTGTTCCCAGACTGCCAGTCATAGAGGAGAAAGAAAATGTCTGCAGTGGTTGCTTACTGGCTGTTAACCTTGATTAACAAGTCTCTAGCCATTACAGAAAAAAGAAGTCGAATAGAAATGAAATATGTGTTGAAAATGTTTGGTTGTTTCACTGTTGTCACAACAGACTTCTCAGATATTTCGAGTGCTCTCTGCAGGGAGAGTATGTTGTCAATATTATATAGCTTTACACCGTCTTTTTTATAATTTTTTTTAATCTATGTATTTGTTCATGTATGAAAGTGGAATGTTCTTCATGTACATTGTCTTGTTGCCGCATTCATTTTTGTGCTGTAAATGCATGTTGACATCAGTACATGTAACTTTGATTTATCATCATATCTGAAAAATAGTACAAAGTGAGAGAGTGTGATAAATAAAACATGCATCTTATATCTAGCTGCACAGGCTTACAAAAAGTGAAGGAGGGTTGCAGTTTACTGCTTTAGATCAATAAATTACAGCTGAAGAAGAGTCCCAACATAATTCTTGTTTTGGTACAGATAAAAAGGAAACCAAAACAATTCTTCAGTGCTCTGTGATCCTTTTTGGAGACATGAAACCAGAGCAGCCAAAGTTGTGTTGACTCTGGCACTCTCACTGCTGTGTCTCCTACAGTAAAGGCCTTTATAGTGACTGCAGACTATCAAACTAATACTGCGGACAGATACGGGGCCAACACATTGACCTGTTTCTCTTTGGGGCAGTGGTGTAGGTGTGTTAATCTGTGTTTGCTGGAATATGGGCAAGTCCCACCAGGGACTCAAGATCTGTGTTTTTCGGATGACGTCAAAATTATGTTAAGATAAGTATTGCTAGATTTGTGAAGAACAGTTGTCTGCTAAATGATGGTTTAGATGATGACAGGTATATCTCAATGGAATCGGGTTGTCATGATGTTGATGATAATATTGTTTTTACTATTCTGAAATCTGAGTATCCTGTTTGATGGTCAAGTGACCCAACTTGTGAATCCCTGCAGGGTTTTGTCCCCTGGTGACCAAGAACAGCAGAGATCCCATGAGTGGGCTTCACCAGAAGAACCAAACAGGCCATTATCATACAAATTAACAGTAGGCTGTGGAATCATTCTGAGCTCCATGTGATACTCTTTACAGTCCAAGTGTAAGAAAGAGGGAAAATCTAAAGAATTTGGATGGTTTATATAGATGCCAGTAAAAGGCATTTTTGCTTATGGATATTGATAGAGCCAGACATAAATGATTACAAAAATAAGATCAGCCAGTGAATGCCTGTACTGGCTACATGATGAGCGGGCATGTTGTAATCAGCATTGACAGCCTTTCACTTTTGTCAGATTTTTGTGTAGCCAAGAGTTGGTTTCCCTGTTCCCTTAGTTCTTTTTGCCCCTGCCTCACGTGCTCCTCCTTGCCCTTTTTTCTCTCTCTGTGCTCCACATGGATGCTGTCTGTACTACAGCCACAGTTAACTTTGTGCTGTGTCTGCTGTTTTTAGTACAGCCACAGTTAACACTGTGCTATGTCTGTTGTCTTTACTACAGCCACAGTTGACACTGTGCTAAGTCTGTTGTCTTTACTATAGCTACAGTTAACACTGTGCTATGTCTATTGTCTATTCTACAGCCACAGCTGACACTGCTGTGTGTGTTGTCTTTCCACCAGCCCCAGCTAACACTGCTATTTGTGTTGTTTTTCCACCAGCCACCGCTAACGCTGTGCTATGTGTATTGTCTTTCCACCAGCCACAGCGAACACTGTGCTATTTGTGTTGTTTTTCCACCAGCCACAATTAACACTGTGCTATGTCTGATGTCTTTACTGCAGCCACAATTAACACTGTGCTATGTCTGATGTCTTTACTGCAGCCACAGTTAACACTGTGCTATGTCTGATGTCTTTACTGCACTGTGCTAATAACTGCTATGTTGTCTTTCCACCAGCCACAGTTAACACTGTGCTATTTTTGTTGTTTTTCCACCAGCCACCGCTAACGCTGTGCTATGTGTATTGTCTTTCCACCAGCCACAGTTAACACTGTGCTATGTCTGTTGTCTTTACTGCAGCCACAGTTAACACTGCTATGTCTGTTGTCTTTACTGCAGCCACAGTTAACACTGTGCTATGTCTGTTGTCTTTCCACCAGCCACAGTTAACACTGTGCTATGTCTGTTGTCTTTACTGCAGCCACAGTTAACACTGCTATGTCTGTTGTCTTTACTGCAGCCACAGTTAACACTGCTATGTCTGTTGTCTTTACTGCAGCCACAGTTAACACTGTGCTATGTCTGTTGTCTTTCCACCAGCCACGGTTGACTCTGTGCTATGTCTGTTATCTTCACTGCAGCCACAGTTAACACTGTGCTATATGTGTTGTCTTTCCACCAGCCACAAGCGGTGGACGCGATGCTGAAGATGTGCATTGGGGATTTCCTGAAGACGCTGCAGGACCGAGACCTGAACGTGCGCAGGGTGGCGCTGGTCACCTTCAACTCGGCCGCCCACAACAAGCCCAGTCTGATTCGTGACATGCTGGACTCTGTACTGCCACACCTGTACAATGAAACCAAAGTCAGGGTGGGTGCCCCTTGTCTTTGTTCCTTTCTTTTCAACAACCAGTCTGTCTGAACAATAATGAGGAACAAAACAGGTGACGGTGTTCAATGGAGATGATTTTCAGTTTTACTTGACAGAAACCCTGCAGCATAAGATTTTGTTTGTGAATTTATTATGTTTTTTTAACCTCGTGTTCTTTTGCAGAAAGAGCTGATACGAGAGGTGGAGATGGGTCCTTTCAAGCACACACTGGATGATGGGTTGGACATCAGAAAAGTAAGTCTGTCTTTGGTGCAGTTTTTTCCGCACATAGCAGTCTTTACCCTCTTACCCCCAGGTTGCTCAGCACAAATCATCCATGAAATCCATGCCAAGGGGAATAACTCTTGAGATTTTTGATAGTGGGTAATTATAAACATTGATTAAAAATATAATTACCTTCTTTTCTTGCACATATTTATTTTTGCCTGCATTCTACACATAATATAGGTGCGAAAGAATTTTTGTTTTCAGGCTCATGTTGCTTTGTATTTACACACAAAAATAAAGGTGTCAAAATTGATGGTGAGTTTCAAGAACATTTCTTATAATTACAGTATGATTTTCTGTGGAATAAGTTTGTCGGTCTGCAGTGTCTTCTAACACATCTTTTTATTCTTTTTCTTACCCAGCTTGTATTGTAACAATGAACTTGCTGATTTCTGTGTTCTTTTCATTTTAAGGGATGATGTGTTTTCCTATGATGGTGGGGGGAAAAACAACAGTAAACAAACAAAAACAAATCTCAAACCTACCTCACATGTAATTGCTCCATAATGAAAAGAAAAATTTAATTTATTGAACTAGCAAAATCAGGAAGATCGTGCAGAACGCCAATAAGTATCAGTGCAATCAACGACTAAGAGAATCGACTCAGACAGTCTGGCCAGACCGATTCACTATTTTAGAGGTCCGGCGATTGATTCACACTCAGGTACCAACTACACTCTCAATATTGGTGAAACTCCATCAATGGATGTTTAGGTCACTCAGTACGATCGACTTTTACAAAATTCTCACGCAGAAATCATCTTCAGAATAGTCATTCAGATTACACTATGACTCTCGACAGTCATCAAACTCATCTTGCAACTTTGTAACTTCAAAACTTTGGCAAAACTTAACCAAATTGGTTATATATTCCATTGAACTAACACAATCAGGAAGATCATCAGAACGCCAATAGATAGCCATGAAATCAAGACTGACTGACTGACAGTATTGATTTCAGAGGTCCGGCATTTGATTCATGATTTTGGATGTCCGGCGATCAATCCACATTCAAGTACCAACTTCACTCTCATTGTCGGCATAACCCAGTTAGTTGATATCTAGATCACTCAGTTCAATCGATGTTTACAAGATTCTTATGTTAAATCATTAAAACGGTTCAAAAGCATCTTAGAATCATCATTCAGATTTCGCTAAAGCTCCCGGCAATTATCAAACTCATCTTGCAACTTAAAAAATTCCCAACTTTGTCAAAGTTCAAGCAAATCGGACTCTGAAAAGTGCAATGTGCATGGCAGGAAGTGCCGAAAACGAGGCTGTGAATCTTGCGAGAGTCTTGTTTATGTAAACAACAATGGCTGTGCCCATAGTAAGCACGTGTTTAACTAGCGGTACCGGGCACATTTGGGTGTTAAATTGCAAGCCGCTACTGGATGTAGATGTTGAAGGAGGGTTAAGAAACCTTGGATATGGTTAAACCATCCACGGTCTCTTTCCAATTCAGGCTTACCAGTATGTTAACACGCAACATGAGTCTATGTAATAACTGTGTTTCAGTTGTCTGTGTGTATGTTTGTATGTTGGTGGTCAACTTTTAACAGATAAATTTTCTGTGGAAATACTTTGTGTGACGACACTACATTATCATGTACATTACACCCGAAAATATGTTTGGCAGTTTTATCGAAGTACAGGTGGGGGGCAAGGGGTGGAGGGGGACTAAAATATATTTTGGAATACACATCAGCAGTAAAGGTTTTGCCCCTCTCTTTACCCCGCACCCCCTTTTTTTTTTTACTTTTTTTTTTTTTTTAACATTTAAAGTTGTATTAAGCTTGCATCATGCTTTGATGACACTGCATCATGTTTTCAGGCAGCGTTTGAGTGCATGTACACCCTGCTGGACTCGTGCTTGGATCGTCTGGACATCTTTGACTTCCTGCAGCATGTGGAGGACGGCCTGAAGGACCACTATGACATCAAGATGCTGACTTATCTCATGCTGGTCCGCCTGTCCAACCTCTGTCCTAGCGCCGTCTTACAGCGTGAGGCCCACTGTCTGTCTGTCTGTCTGTCTTTCTGTCACTGACAGTGTGGTAGCTTGTGCTGGTCCGCCTGTCCAACCTCTGTCCTAGCGCCGTCTTATAGCATCTAGTGGTGTGGTACAGTGTGTGTGTGTGTGTGTATGTGTGTGTGTGTGTGTGTGTGGAATGTTACATTGTATTTGTCCATCCTCTGTCGCATGACACTGTACAGTGAAAGGTGGTGTGTTAATATGTTCGTGAGTGTGTGTAAGATATTGCATTGTATTTGTCCAGCTTCTTCCCTAATGCCACTGTACAGTGAAAAGTGGTGTGTTATTGTGTTTGTGAGTGTGTGTAAAATGTTACTGTGCCTTTGTCCAACCTCTGTTCTATACTGTCAGAACAGAGTAAGGCTGTGTGTGTCTTAGTATGAGTAGAATGTTGCATAGTATTTGTCCACTCTGTGTTCTAATACTGTCTTACATCATAAGGCAGTGTCATTAAACATGCACGTTGGCAAATTTTCTCTGGAAATACTTTTCAACTCCAAATACGGCTTGAAAATAGAATAAGTCTGAGAGATTAACAAGATTTCTGGATAATGCACATTTTATTTTGTTTGCTTTCAGCTCAGCCAGCAGATTTTTTTTAGGGTTGTTTCTGGATCATTGCGATTAGCCAAATGTGAAAATTGTTTTTTTGTTCAGTTTATGTTTGAAGACGGTGACACATTCCTTTTCTTATCTTCAGTCTACAAAGTGTCTGCAGTTAAAAAAAACCAAGAACAAGAATCGGGGAAAAAAAAATTTTTTGGACAGACCACTTTAGCTTTACTATTGATGTGTTTAATGGGTACCAATATAAAGAAAGCCAGTTGCTGCGTTGAAATGGTTAGTTTTGCAGAGTAACAACTGGGAGGATACAGGTTCGAGTCCCAGCAGAATTGGGTCATATTTGGCCCATGGATGGTTCCTACCCAGAGTGGAGCATACTATGGGTTCAGATGGGAAGACCAGAAACCACACAGTTGAGGATCATCTATTTCATGGATATATCTTTTGGAGTGTTGCTCAAATTTCCTGACCAACACTTTAGGCGTCTGTATCTCGTGGGCATGATTGACTCCTTGATGTATTATAAAAGGAAGTATAGCTTACAGCCTTGTCACTTAGTCCCCAACCCAAATGGACATCCATAACTCTGTCATCATCATCATCATCCATGTTCAACATCAATACAGAAAAAACAAGTTCCCAGACTGTGTGGCATTCCATACCCTGTTCTCATGGTGACGTCAGTTTTGATCTCCCTCCACTTCCATATATGAGGTCTGTGGTGTTGGCAAATTCAAGTGGGGTTGTTGTTGGAGGGATGGGGTGGCGGTCTCCACAATCTGGGGGATGCTTCCTCAGTCTGGCTCCGTGACCAAGTGATTATTGTTGACAGTAGGGTGATTAGAGTTGTGTCTGTGTACTTTGAAATGGAGCAGGCATGACTGAACACCACCAAAGCGGCAGCAGTGTAGGGTCTCCTCTAGTGTGTGGCTTAGCGAAATGGTCTAGATGATGGGACATTAAACAAAACAAAAAAAACAACCACCTCCCCCCCCCCCCCCAAAAAAAAAAAAAAAAAAAAAATATGTGTGTGTGTGTGTGTGTATATATATATATATATATATAGAGAGAGAGAGAGAGAGAGAGAGAGAGAGAGAGAAAAAAATATCTATCTATCTATTTATCTGTCTGTCTATCTGTCAATCTATACACGTATGGCACCTAATTAACTAGAATAAACTTGCTGACCATTTGAGTTGGCAGCACAGTTTACAACTCTTTGTATGCCATCTTGCCTCAAAGTCAGTTTCTGTTGGAATTGTTCAGGATATGACAGCTGCTTTTGTTTTGAAGTATCTTAGAAGTAAAGTCATGGAAAAGACAGGAATAGGTTAAAAGTTTGATAGACACAAACATATAAATAGGTTGTTGGGTTATTAAAGAGTGAAATGCCAATCTGATGTGGCCAGGACTGCCCATTTTAGTTTGTTTTTCAAGGAGGTGTCTCTGCTTTTGGACAAATCCTATACCCTTCACTTTCCATATGTTTTGATTGGTTGGAATAGCATGTGAGCCATGAATGTTTTGCCTATCCTTTTCTTGTTTCTTTTTTTGTGTGTGTTTTGTTTGCAAGTGAAAGTGTTTTTTCTGCAGAATTTTGCTTGGGACAACTTATGTTGCTGTGAGTTTTCCTTTTGTGTCTCTTTTGAATGACCATCACCTAAGGGCAAGAGGGAATAGAAATACTGGTCTGTGCTGGAATCGAAATCGAGTCACTTGCTTCCCAGCCAGGTGCTCAGTTACTAGATTACTGCTCCACTGTGTTTGTGTGTGTGTGTGTGTGTGTGTGTGTGTGTGTGTGCTGTCAAAATACTTGTCCTCATGAGCATAGTGGTATCCCACATTAGATTTCTGTGGGAATCCCAGATTTGATCCTGTGAGCAAAGTGAGCACTTTTGTGTCACAGGACTGGATCGACTTGTGGAGCCTCTGAGAGCCACCTGTACCACCAAGGTCAAGGCTCACTCAGTCAAGCAGGAGTTTGAGAAACAGGATGAGCTGAAACGTTCTGCCTTGCGGGCTGTCTACGCTCTTCTCAGTGTGCCTGATGCAGGTAAACAACATGGACATCATTGGACTGTCTTTAACTTGCATGTGCTTGTGTTGTTTTGTGTGTGTGTGTGTGTGTGTGTGTGTGTGTGTGTGTGTGATTTTACTGCATATTTTCCACTACATATTTTAGCCACCCCACCAAGGTACAGGCAGCTCCCCCACCCCACCCCCCTCCACTCCCCCTCAGGCTGTTTGAGAGCAGTGGACTTCAGACAGTGAACGTCAGCTCTCTCAGGCATCAAAACAGTCACAGGCTGGCATAAATTAATGTAGAAATGAAAGCAAAGGGTAAGTCGGACAGAACATGGTTGTCATGCAGTTTTGATCAAACTTGGTGTTTGGTTATGGCCAAACATAAAGATTATTCAATGTGAAGGTAAGAAGTCAAAGGTCAGTGTTATAAGTGTCTTATAAGAAGTGCCCCATGGCTAGGTGATATGCGTTACAGTACCTCCTTTTTGTTTGTTTTTGTTCTTGTTCATGATCCATATGTTTAATGAAGTGGTTATCACATGTGAGTCATGAAGGCTTTGCCTGTCTTGTTGTATTCAGTGTTAGTATGATGCAGGTGAGTAACAGTGGAGGAAACGTTGGGCAGATTTTGTTTTCTGACTGTCCTCTTGGCATAACAACTCAGAAAACATGAGTATTTGTTTTCTGACTGTTTTCTTGGCATAACAACTCTGAAGACTTGAGTGTGGTTGAATGTTGACAGCTTTGCAGGCAAAGAGAAGAGGAAGTCATGAGTAGTTTTGTTCTGCCAGTCCACGTTACTTAGTTGTTGTTGACTGCCATAAAGCTACGTTAGCCAATCTTATAGCTGTTGATCTAATGAATGTGCAGATTGACGCTTTCTTTGTTGTTGTTGTTTTGTTTTAAAGTTTTTGTGGAAGTGTAGAAAGGCCAGTGTTGCTAATCTTGCACTGGTTTTTATTTTCCGGCAGACAAGAGTCCCCAGATGAATGACTTCCTGCAGCAGGTGAAGGCCACCCAGGAGCTCAGCGCTATGTTCGAAAGCATCCAGAAGGATGCCCTCTCCACCCCCAACGAGGTCGTTTCCATGGACACCAGTTGAAAGACTGGCTGGCTTTGGGAGGGTAGGGGGTGGGGGGTAACTGTGTTGCTTTTGGCTGCTTGGCCCTGCCCACAGTTCCCCTTTTCTCTGTTCTTGAGCCTCTTTCATGGACTGAATCATTTGGCACTTGCCTGCTCTGGGTATTGGGGCGGGAGGGTGGGGTGGGGGGGTGTGGGGGTAAGGGAAATAGCTGGGGAAGGGGGGTGTGACAGGTTTTTTAAAGGGGTGGTGGGTCAGCAAACATTAATTTGAGGACTGGAAATTGGAGTTAGTGGATACTCGGAAGCTTCTTAGGCATTGTAATCGTACAGAGAGATGTTTGATGCACATGAAACTCTTGCAGCATGTTAAGTGTACGCTGAAGGTAGTGTACACAGGAGCAGTGAATGAGAAATGTTCCATGAAAAGCATGTGAAGGGGCATTACTGAGCTCTAGAGAATTGGATCTGATCCAAAATTTCCTTTGTAACTTTTGCAGTGTGTAGGAGCTTTGGAGTATTTCCTGGTCTGCTTGTGGCTTTGTCCCTAGCTCATGGTTCGCTTTTCTTTTTTTTTTTCCCCCATGATTTTCATGGCTGACCACACCTATGTTTGTTGTGCCCAACACCAAGGTCCAGCAGTCTATAAGTCACTATGCATATCCACAGCTTTGTGTTGGTCCTGCGTCCTCTCTTCTCGTTTGGTTGATGGCAAATGATTTTCTTCATATAGAGGTTCAACTGTGTGCATGACTTGAACATGTCTGTCTTGTCGTCGTTTTCTGGTGGGGAGGGAAGTGGAAGAATGGTGATTCAAATTGGTGTGAGTGTGGGTTCAGTGTGTGCAAGTCATTATGTCTGTCGTTTGATTTGTCAGAAAGGCCAGGCTTTCTCTGCTAACAATGGAGTCAAACAATCAGCATCACACCCATACATTTCAGAATGGATGGTTACTAAAGGTGTTAAGATTATCCAAGAATGGAGAGATTGTTAATGACAAGCATGATTCAAACATTTTTTGCATGTTTCTTTTGGTGTGGAAAGTGTGTCCTTTTTTTCTTGTTTAAAAAAACATCCTAGCTGTTTAGTTTGTACTATCAGCAACAGCTTCAGTAACCCCCTCTAGCAGTGACGGAAGAAAGTGCTTGGTATGTTTGAAAGGAAAAGGCTATAAGCGTTGCAGGCATGACTGGGTGTGAGGATGGTCTGGGAGCGAAGGGGATTGGATGCAGGAAGTGGTGGATGACAGAACAGCCAGTCAGGAGAGGCAGGAATGGTGTCAGAAGTTGTCGAAGAATGCAGTGTCAGTGTCAGAGCTTGTTCATTCCTCTCACTCCAGCTAAGTTCTGAATACCTGTACAAGTGTTAGAATTGTCAATTCTCAGTGTTTCAAAAGGAAAAGGGTGCCCCAGCAAACCTTGACGGGTTGTGTGGGTGGGTGGGTGGGCTGTAAGCAACATGAAACCAGCTGTTGGGGATTTGGAGAGGGAGACGGGTGGGATGGAGGGTGGAGTGAATTAGCTCTCCATGGCTGTTCTTCGAATGTCTCGGCTGGAAACAATGGTTGTTTTCTTCTACACTTTGAGTGCTGTTGTGGAATTGATTTACAAGATACATATTGGATGAAAGATGTGTAGTTTTCTTACATGACCATGTATTTCAGGTGTATGAAAATCTGTATTTGTGACTTTGCATGAATGAATTATTTTTTTTAATGTGTCACATGGGGAAGAGCACGTTACAGAGATCCAAGTGAGATGAACCTGCATTGTGTGTGTGCATCATGTATTGCACATTCACACATTCTGTTACTGCTTACCCCCCTACCCCTGGTACCTCCTTATGTTTGCTCTCAACAGTGCATGTCTGTGTTTTCATGTCTATGCTGGCCTGTTGTGTGTAACAGAATCATCAAACTTGTACGTATAACCAATATATTTATATCGGTTTCAAACTTGCATGGTCATGCATAAAAGTTATGGTTTCCAGCTACTAAGTTAAGGAATGAAGAGTGGGGAAAGGGTGTAGGCTGGAGGCATCTTGAAAATTGTCAGCTTTGGGTAGCTGCAGATCTTCTTCAGCATATAACGATGAGCAGCGTTTTGCCTTATTAAGATAATATGGTGTGTGAAAGCCTTGCTTACAGCGTGAATGTGTTGTTTGAATGTGGATATCAATTGAGAAACATTATTTTTTGTTTTTTTTCTTCTGGATATAGACTGGTCTGTCCCCTCCTTTCTGAACGACATTGGCCACCCCCCCCCCCTCCCTTCACACACACACACAAAACACACACACAGAGCACTACAATAAATCCTTTCCCCAGTCAACCAGCCAAGACCAGGGAGTACTGCAGATTTCTGCCTTGCTGTTGAGGAAGGGAAGTAATGGTGTGGACAGTGTGAGCCCCCCACCTCCCTGACCAGCCACCCTCCCAGCTGGCTTCCTTACAAAGGAAGCAGAACAGCATGGACCCCATTGTGGGACAGCTTGACTTGGAGAGTGAAAGCTAATTGGTCATTAACCTGCACTCCACCCGACTGACCACGACTCAACTAGTGGAGCCTTATCAGCAGGTGTTCACACAGCATGGGCACTGGCACGCCGACATGTCCATGCTTCGTGAAGGTCATTTCCCACTTCTACCTTTCTGGTTGAAGTGAACTACGGTAGATGTGGAGTTTAAAAACGGTGTCACTGTTACCTGGATCACTCTGTTCTAGGGACAAAAACTGTCACAGTTACGAAGAATCTTTTAGACTTTGGTTGTTATTTTTGTTTGCCTGATTTCTGCATTGCTATATATTTAAAAAAAAAAAAAAAAAAGAAAAAAGAGAGAAAAGAAGTCATGTTGTTTGGACTATATTTAAAAAGAAACCTTTTATAGGTTTTGAGTTTTGTCTGTATTTAAAATTTTTAATACTGATATTCAATATGCATGAAATATAAAAGCTTTGGGGATTTTCTGACTTCGTTCAGTTTGTATTGGCATGAAAATATCACAGACTACAAGAAGAGTGTAAAAATTTTGCCTTTAATTATATTAATAATTGTAGAAGAACAGGCCATCATATATTTGTCAGATATATTTATGGGTGTTCCTTTATACACAAGTTCAAAAAAGGACTGTCTGGAAGGCAAATGTTAAACATGAAACAATATAGGTGCACATTTTCAAGCTACGGACAAAATCTACACAGGTGCCAAATATACCAAATACTTTTTCAGTTAAAACTTTGCTTTTCGAAACATAGACCTTTACAGTCAAGTCGTTCCTGAGTGATATATCTTGGTACCATCTTTTTTTGATGATTCTGTTGTTAGTCTGGGTGATGGAGAGAAATGTGGGTGGTGTGTTTGGAAAGATGTGTGTGTACAAGACTGTGAAGTGTGCGTGTTCACAATGATAGTGCTTCTCCTTTGTTCTTCAGTCACTCCTGCTCTCTAAGGTGTTCACTGAAGCTGTTGGTTTATGAATAAAAGCTGATGTTTCCATCATTTTGTCAGTGTTTTCAACTGAATGTTTGAAAGTTTATGGCTTGGGACATGTATGTTGAATATTCAATAACAATTTTACTGTGACTCCTGGTGCTACTGCTTTTTTTTTCATGGGCTATGACTCCCACATTCACTCATATACAGTTACATGTGTATGACTGTTTTTACCCCAGTCATGTAGACAGTTGTTCTCAGTTTTCTTTAACGTGTTTATTTGATCTTGTGCATGTGTATACACATGAAGGGGGTTCAGGCACCAGCAGGTCTGCACATCTGTTGACCTGGGAAATAGCAGAAATCTCCACCCTTTACCCACCAGGTGCTGTGACCTGGATTCAAACCCAGGACCCTCAGATTGAATGTCCAATGCTTTAACCACTTGGCAGCTCTCATTGGTGCTGAGCTGGAATACATGATTGCACATGTTCTTATTGTATTCCTTTTTTGTCAGAACAGATTTCTGTGGAAAATTTAAGCTGCTCTCCTTGGGGAGAGCATGTCACCACAGCACACCCCCGCCATGTTTTTACTGTTGCTTTTTGCAAGTGCAGTGGGAAAGAAATAGAACTACACAGAGAGCATTTTTGTGAATAAGTTAAGTTTTTTTTTTTTTTTAAATTTTGGATTTGAGAGAGGAACACTTTATAATGGTAGAGAATTCCAGCTTTTATAGATATGACACTGGACGGATTAGCAGCTACATGATTTAAGACTAGTATTGAAGGAACACTGTGATGTGTGTTCAGAACGGACAGTGATAGTAGTGGTATAACAGCAGCAGCAGGAGTGGCAGTATGAGACAGACAAATGGACACCCTCCTCAAACACACGCCCAGAGAGAGAGAGAAAGAGAGAGGGGAGGGGGTGGGGGGGTCATTTACACCATTTGCAGAGGATTTTAACTCTTTCCTAAGGTGTGCACCTGTCCTTAATGCCACCACCCTTACCCCACTGTCACTGCATTCAGAACTATCAGCGCCGCATCAGTAAGTCCATACCCACAAACCAACCATCCATTGTCATCCTTTAGTGATACTGCTACTCCTGAATGGGGGCATGTCTATATGGTCTGGAATCTGAGAAATTGGTGTCTTAGTTTTTGTGACATGCATGATGACATATAAAACTTGTCTACATATCCTTTTATTTGACATCAAGTTTTTACACATTATTCATAGCTTTCACACCGTGGCATTTTCAGATCATTGAATGACTGAAACTACACTTTAAAAGTATTTTAACTATTTTTATAAAGACAATAAATAAAAATATTTGAAACACAAAAAAGAAAAACTCATTTCTAAAGGAGAGAAACCATTTGATTTTGTGCAATTAGATAAAGTTCATAACTTCACACAATTGGTTTTTCAACTATATATATCTATGTATAGATACAGAACAGAACAACATGAAATTGGAGGAAAACAAGTGCAGGTTACAGACGAACAAACCTGTTATTTCAAAATAACGTTCCAAAGATCAACAGTAAAACAAAATAAAACAAAGAGAGAGAGAGAGAGAGAGAGAAAATGATGTAAACTTCAAAGACAGCAACTGAGGGCCAGAGGAATTCCAAGTGAAAGCCACTTTTATGCCAGACATGACTGCAGTTTTCTTTCCCTGTGGACTCCACATACATATCAGCACGGGCAGTAGAGATACATGTATATGTGTATGTGGGTGGTGGTTGCAGTTAGGGGTGTGGATGTGTATATGGGTATCTGAAATTAAACCTCAGAACACACTGAACCACTTCAACATAAAGGTTTCATTCCAGGGGATCACGGCACCTTTCCTTGTAACTACTAATTTAAGTCTATGAACCTGGGAGTTATAGTGGCTGGACCAACAATGTGTGTTCCTGGCAGGGCCATCTATGCCAGACGGGTCAAAGGGTTGGTTGAGAGTTTGATCATCCAGCCCCTTGGCGTGAACTGGCTTAGAACTGGGCTGACAAGTCTAAGAAGTACAACACTCCATTAAGATTTCGTCGGAAAAACACAAACCAGAGAAACACGAAGGTTTGGAAGTCCTGGGCCTTGAGTGATCAGGGTACAAACTTTATACCCATACCCATGTGGTAAACATTGCTGATCAATTCAATTTTCATGGGACTGTTTCTTAACGCTGCTCTCAGGGCTTTCTTTTGTCCAGGGCATACAAAATTGGTCGTCATGTCGCAGTTGTCCTTGACAATAAGTATTATTGTGGGATAGCGATACAAACAAAATTGATTAAGTTTAGCAGAGCGACAATTGCAGAAAATAATTTCCATATCGATGTCCTTCACAGCGGACGTTGAACTAAATGCTCACTAACCACTCGGTATCAGTGTTGTGTCTGAATTAAAGGAGCCGCTTTCACCTTGTTGCTTGTCAGCAGATGGATGCTACAATACAGGAAGATTTTGTTGATTCGATGCAGTGTACGCTGTTAAACTGAGACGCAGAAGCAGCCAACAGGGACTGGGTAAATAATGCAAACAACGAGAATGATGTTTAATGATAAACGACCAGCCAGAAGCTTGCTTGCCAGGCTAGCTGTTTTTGACAAGTCATGCTTCAGGCGCCTTCAGAATCTGTTTATTTGAATTGTATGATAGTGTAGGCACTTTGTGAATCTATCATACCTGCCCCTCCCTAACCACCTTTTCAAATGTTAGAGACATTTCTAGGTTTTCCATCAATTTGTAGCCATTTATTTTTTTTCCCAAAATGACGGAACTGCATTTGCAGCTTATGACAGTATTGATAGAAATTGTGCAACTGTAAGCAATACAATGCACCCTTCGATAGTCAACTCAGTTATGTCTTCTTCTTCTTCTGTATCAGATGACTGCTACACTAACGTTTATTCATACAAATGATAGTACACACACACACACACACACAGACACACACACACACACACACACACACACACACACCACAGTGAAAGAAAGAGACCGGGACAGATGGTCCACTACTGGATAATAATGAAACGATTATTGTCTTATTAACAGATGAACAGGATGTGTGACAGTGGGCGCTTTGCATTTCCCATAGGATCACGGGCCCGGCACTCACTTTGGACCAAAATCTAAACAGGATGTACAACAGGTCGTAGAGGCAATGGCTGTAACACAGGGACGGAAGGGGGTCAGCCCGATACTCCCCCGTGTCGATACTTCCCCGCGTCAATACTCCCCCGGCTTGATAGTCCCTCTCACAAAGACATAGAAACAGTCAAATACAGATGTATATGTATAATATATTTGTGACTGATAATGCTTTCTGCTTGATCAAAGATGTGTTGTGGAATGAATGTGTTATGTGTTCTCTTCATGCCACCAGCCGTCCGCCTTCAGAGTTGAGCAGCGACTTGTGTGTTGGGCCCGCTGTTGTGTGTCTGCGGGGAAACGCTCTCTCTCTCTCTCTCTCTCTCTCTCTCTCTCTCTCTCTCTCTCTCTCTCCATCTCTCATTTTCTGTTTCTCTCTCTCTCCCCCTCTCTGCCACTCTCTCTCTCTCTGTAACTCACTCTCCGTCTCTCATTTTCTGTTTCTCTGTCTTTCCTCCTCTCTGCCTCTCTCTCTCTCTGTCTCTCTGTCAGTTTCTCTGTCTCTCTCTCTCACTCACTCTCCGTCTCTCATTTTCTGTTTCTCTGTCTCTCCCCGGGCCCTCTCTGCCACACACACACACACTCTCTGTGTCTCTATCTTTCAGTTTCTTTCTGTCTCTCTCCCTGTCTCTCTCTGTCTCTCTCAGATTCAGATCTCTATCTCTCTCTCTCCGTCTCTCATTTTCTGTTTCTCTGTCTCTCCCCCTCACTGCCACTATCTCTCTCTCCCGCTTTCTCTCTCTCTCTCTGTGTGTGTGTGTGTGTGTGTGTGTGTGTGTGTGTGTGTGTGTGTGTTTCTCTCTGTGTGTGTGTGTGTGTGTGTGTGTGTGTGTGTGTGTGTGTGTGTGTGTGTCTGTCTGTCTGTCTGTCTGTCTGTCAGTTTCTCTCTGTCTCTCTCTCTCACTCACTCTCCGTCTCTCATTTTCAGTTTCTCTGTCTCTCCCTCCCTCTGCCACACACACACACACACTCTCTCTCTGTCTCTCTCTCTCTGTCAGTTTCTCTCTGTCTCTCTCACTCCCCGTCTCTCATTTTCTGTTTCTCTGTCTCTCCCCCTCTCTGCCACACACACTCTCCCTCTCTCTGTGTCTGTCTCTCTCTCTCTGTCAGTTTCTCTCTGTCTCTCTCTCTCACTCACTCTCAGTCTCTCATTTTCTGTTTCTGTCTCTCCCCCTCTCTGCCACACACACACACACACTCTCTCTCTCTCTCTCTCACACACACATTCAGCGTACATAGACTGAAATACGTCGTGTATAAAAAATTAGAAAATGAATATATCAAATACTGGAAAGATAAAAGAGAAAAAACATTAAAGCTAAAATTTTAAAATACGATTGTAGCAGAGTACAAAACTGAAACCTATCTTTTAAATATATCAGATACAAAACACAGACAAGCTTTAATGAAACTCAGAATAAGCGCGCATGACCTAAAGATTGAGAAAGGTAGATATTTAAATATTCCACAAGAAGACAGATTGTGCAACAAGTGTAACATCGGAAGACGAAATCCATCTTCTTGATCATTGTATTAAATATAAAACCTTAAGGCAACAATTTTTAAAGGATATTCAAAATTCGAATAACACAGGACATATTCCCAGTCAGGTGATGCTAACAGATGATGAATATATACAAACAAGATTGGGAAAATTTGTTTATGAATGCTGCTGCAATTTACCGCATTAACTGATTGATTAATTGTGTGTTTTTCATTCGTTCATTCATTTACCATTGCACTTGTGTCTTATAAACCTTACGGTTTCATGACAATAAAATCTATTCTATTCTATTCTCTCTGAGTCTCTCTCATTTTCTCTCTCTCTATATCTTTCTCTCTCTCTCTCTCTCTCTCTCTCTCTCTCTCTCTCTCTCTCTCTCATTCTTTCTCTCTCTCTGTCTGTCTCATTTTCTATCTATCTCATTCTCTCTCTTCCCTCTGTCAGTCCCTGCCCCCCCCCTCTCTCTCGCTATGTCAGTTTCTCTCTCTCTCTCTCATTCTCTCTTCCCTCTGTCAGTCTCTCTCTCTGTCTGTCTCTCTCTGTGTCAGTTTTTCTCTGTCTCTCTGTCTCTGTCTTCACTGTGTCTGTCTCTGTCTCCCTCTTTCTCTCTCTGTCTGTCTGTCTCTCTGTCTCCCTCACTTTCTCTGTCAGTTTCGTTTATGTGTGCGTGTGTGTGTGTGTGTGTGTGTGTGTGTGTGTTCTCAAATGTAGGTCCTTGTCTTATGTGTGACGTCTCCTTGTCAGCCCCTTCACATGTGCATCTGGGGTGGGGCGCTCCAAGATGGGGCCATAAAAGGGTCATATAAGTGGCCCATAAAAGGTTTGGAAGCTTGTTTCAGGCAGCGGGATCAAGGCATAGTGCGGTGGCTTGGCCTAAGGTTGGGAGGTAGGGGTTGGGTGTGGGGGTAAACTTTACGGGTTGGTCATAACATATCGAAGTCCAACAACGTATATATATATACGCGCGCGCGCGCGCGCGTGTGTGTGTGTGTGTGAAAATAATCAATAAAAACTAAACGAAAATATAAAAAGAATGCAACGAGGAGAAATCAACACACACAACTGATTAATTATATGTATTACAAATTATATAACATGAATTATCCGTGCTAAATCTTACAGCGGCGAAACGGTGTGTGTGTGTGTGTGTGTGTGTGTGTGTGTGTGCCTCTGCTGTTATTGGCTGAACAGCTGGTAACTGTTGTCCACTTGATGCTTCTCTACCTCTGCTGTGATTGTTGTCCACTCCTCCACTCACAACAACGCTAGCCCTCCCACCTGGCTTTGTTGACAGAAGAGGGGAAAACACGACCACTTCAACCTTCGCTACCTGATAAAACACCAGGGATGACCAGCCGCAAGGGTCAGTTTTAATTGCTACTTGGACACTTGTGAGTCATTGTGCCCGCAATCCCTTGGGGGCTGAGAACGGAGGGCAGAAAAGTGGGAGCGTCCCTCACGGCATGACAATAGACCTTACTGAGGCTGGCGTCTTTAATTTAATTAAGTGGCACTGTCTAGACAAACAGGGAACCCTCTATTGCAGCCTGGAGGTATACCACCTTTGGTTGTAAAGTGCCACAATGACCAGTTATGCCACTCACCTAACCATGGACAGACAAAGTTCAAAGTGGTTTACCGTTGCTTTCACGCCCGTATAGTCGAGTCTGTGGGAATGTGTGCGTGTGTGTGTGTGTAGTTCTGTGCGTGTGTGTGTGTGTGTGTGTGTGTGTGTGTGAAGGAGGACAAAGTTTTGATTAACATTGTATTGAAGTGTGTGTGTGTGTGTGTGTGTGTGTGTGTGTGCGAAGGAGGACAAAGTTTTGATTAACATTGTATTGAAGTGTGTGTGTGTGTGTGTGTGTGTGTGTGTGTGTGTGTGTGTGTGTGTGTGAAGGAGTACAAAGTTTTGATTAACATTGTATTGAAGTGTGTGTGTGTGTGTGTGTGTGTGTGTGTGTGTGTGTGTGTGTGTGTGTGTGTGAAGGAGGACAAAGTTTTGATTAACATTGTATTGAAGTGTGTATGTGTGTGTGTGTGTGTGTGTGTGTGTGTGTGTGTGTGTGTGTGTGTGTGTGAAGGAGGACAAAGTTTTGATTAACATTGTATTGAAGTGTGTGTGTGTGTGTGTGTGTGTGTGTGTGTGTGTGTGTGTGTGTGTGTGTGTGTGAAGGAAGACAAAGTTTTGATTAACATTGTATTGAAGTGTGTGTGTGTGTGTGTGTGTGTGTGTGTGTGTGTGTGTGTGTGTGTGTGTGTGTGTGTGTGTGTGTGTGGTCAGCACTTTACGGTTGCATTTTCCTGTCAACGATATATAGACAGTGCTTCACCGTCATCAGCATATTGCAGACTATTTCCCTGTCATTAGCATATTGCAGACTATTTCCCTGTCATTAGCATATTGTAGACTATTTCCCTGTCATTAGCATATTGCAGACTATTTCCCTGTCATTACCATATTGTAGACTATTTCCCTGTCATTAGCATATTGCAGACTATTTCCCTGTCATCAGCATATTGCAGACTATTTCCCTGTCATTAGCATATTATAGACTATTTCCCTGTCATTAGCATATTATAGACTATTTCCCTGTCATTAGCATATTGTAGACTGTTTAGTCCCTGTCATCAATATTTTGTAGGCTATTTCCCTGTCATCAGCATATCACAAACTATTTTCCTGTCATCAGCATACTACATACTATTTTCCTGTCATTAGGATATTGTAGACTATAAAAGAAAGAGAAAAAAAAATGTTATAAGGCAACTGAACATATTACTGGTACATTCTACGAGCACAATTAACAGTCTTAGCACTACTTATTGTAACCAATCCCTTTTAATAGTAGTATTTTTTTTATGTATTTATCTATTATTTAAAAAAAAAATCTTTTTTTTTCCTGATTTTTCTTTATTTTTGTTATTTTATTTTATTTATATTATATTATTTTATTTTATCTTTATTTTTATTTGTTTATTTATTTATATTAATTAAAATTTTTGTTTTATTTTATTTTTTTCTCAAGGCCTGACTTAGCGTGTTGGGTTACACCAGAGAGTGTAGAAGGAGGGAGAGGGCACACTCCCTTCTTTCCCCAATGTGCAAAACTGAAGCCTCGCTCGCTCGCGGCGCGCCGCGTCCCTCACCACCCTCTCCCTTCCCCCAGACAGTAGATAGCAGCCAGGCGCAAAGGAGAAGCAACACAGAAAAAGCATGCGCGTATGTTGACTGTCTGCGGCATGTCCCCCAAAATAAATACGTGGGTTATCGACATAATTTTGCAGATTCTCCATAGGTTTTAAAAGAGATACAGCAAAGAGAGAGAGAGAGAGAGAGAGAGAGAGAGAGAGACACTGACAAGGCGACAGAAATAATGACATATATGTTCATTTATGTTTTACCTTTTCACTCTCCTCATCCACACCCCACACAATGTGATATACACAGTTCTAAATAATATTATCGCAGAGATAACAAGTCTGACATAATTATATCAAAATACTTGTACATATAAAAGCTACAGCAATTTAAAAACATACAAATATATACAGTAAATTAAATTACCTGCTTTTTCCTGTGATTCATGGCTGGTTCTGGCTTTTTTGGAACTTGCAGGGTGATCCTGTCGACAGGGCATTTTACTTTTTGTTGTGACTTTAGGTGGTGGATTTGGAATGTTGAATAATGTGGGGACAGCATTCCACACAAGACTCAATTTTTCCGCACTGGGATTCATAAACTGATTTGGCTCAAAATGTTCAGAGCAAAGTTTGCAGTTAGTGTACAGGTACTCGCTGGTTTTTCCCTGTAGATCAGCTCGCCTGGTGTTCTGAACCCACTTTTTGCATCTGTACAAAAAAAGCAATATAGCATTTCAATATTTATTTTCATTCAGTTTTCAATTTATAGAAACTGGTATCATTTCATCCTCAGTTGTTCTCTTCATCCTTCTCAGTACTATTACTACTACCACGACAACAACAACTACTACTGATGATGATGAAGATGATGATGATGATGACAAAGCTGGTGCTGCTACTACTGCTGCTGTTGCTGCTGCTCCTGCAACTGCTTCTACTATTACTGCCATTCCTGCTAAACTGAGTGATTACTGATTACTAGAAAGATTTGACTGGCGTCTACTGCAAGTAGTGATTACTATTACTATGACTGCTAGCTGAGCAGTCTACCATAAAC
>NC_134891.1:18100836-18110836 GCF_041734735.1 Babylonia areolata
TAAGAGGGAGAAGAAACAGCAGAGGCGGCAGACCCAGGAGCGTGTCAGCATCATGCGCCAAGCATTTGACTTCTTGCCGTGGACGCACCCGTTCTGGTTTAACCTTCTGCCATACCTGTCCACCCGGGATAAGCTGTCCCTGCGGTGTGTCAACACTCACACACGGAGCGTTATGGATGCCGACTTCAAGAAGGCTTTCACCATCACAGTGAAGACAGGCATGTCTACCACCATACTGCCAACGTTCGTGGGTGGAAACTGCTGTGCCCAGCACCTCAGGGCACCGGAATACCAGGCGGCGCAAGAAGTCATCAACTGGCTGAGAAACTGCGCCCACAGTTTGGTGTCAGTGGACCTGTCCTTTGCACTGTTCACCAACGTGAAGACATCTGTGGAGGCACTGGTGAGGAACTGCAAACAGCTGAAGTCTGTGTCCCTGCGGAGTCTACGGGAAGATGTGCACGTGAGTGGCCACACACTCCACCCTGCTGCAGAGTGGCCGTTCATTGCCTTCGTCTTCCACCCGCTTCCTGCCCTGGAGTTTCTGGACATCGCGGGGAACGGGTCTGCTGGAATGTCACCTCCTATCATGGACGCACTCCTCATGCGTCACCCAAGGCTTCACACGCTATATATGGATTCGGGGGCAGTTGACGCCAGATTCTACCTGCCCTTAATGAAGATGGTGATGTTTGACCCCCAGCTAATGACAGAACACCTTCCTGTCAATAGGGGTCTAATCAGACATCAGCATGACCTCGAAGAAGTGATGGATATATGGCTGCAGTCTTCGCTGAAAGAGCTAATTCTCTGTCGCGCCGGCCACGGAGTTTCTGGCAAGTGGCTAGAGCGTTCTGAGTGGTGCTGGTCCCCAGGCTGTGATGACAGGGACTCGTGCTGTTGGAGAGCCCATCACCTGGGTCCCAACCCTGTGCTGGTGGTCCTTAAGTGTAAGAAACAGTCGGCAGCTGAAGACGGACCTGCAGCATCTTCATCCTTCACGCCAGTGATCACACACACGGACTGCTGGCACGGGTTCTACCCCTACACATCACTGGAACCCTTGGAGCAGCAGGGGGTTCGTCTCAAAAGATCCAGCTGCCCTGCCGGCCAGTGCAACCACCTGCTCTCTTCAATGACGGACATGTGATTCTTTGTGGGTTTTTTTTTCTGTTTGAGAATATTCGTTGGAATTGTGTTCCTGTGAGAATCGTTTGAATATGAGTGTTAGGTGTGTAAATTTGTAAATGAATAAAGAAGTGTGTGTTTCTACACCTGTGTGTGTCTATGATGTTCACGTGTGTATGAGTGAGAACATTTGCTTGATCCTTTCTCTCTTTCTGTCTATCATTTTCTCTGTCTTTCTCTTTTGTTCTCTCTCTCTCTCTTTTCTTTCCATCTCTTTTTATTTCTCTCTTCCGCTTTCTCTCTTTCTTTTTTTTCTCTTACTTTCTTTCTTTCTGTCTCTCTCTCATTTTCTTTCTCTGGCTTGTGTACATGCACACTCGCAAACTCCTCTTCACTGAAATTGACGCACACAGACACGTTGCACACACACACACACACACACACACATACACACAGACACATATACACACACCACACACACACACGTTACAAACACACAAACGCTTGTGCATGCATGCACGCACACAGACACAAACAATTGTCACACACATATACAGGGGTTACACATAAACACAGACACACACACACACACACACACACACACACACACATATAAACACAGACACAGACACACACAGACACACACACACACACACACAAACACACACACATGCACAGGTTACACACGCAACGCAAACACACACAGGTTAAACACACACACAGAGATTACACACACATATGCACACACACACACAGACACACACACACACACGTTACACATACACAAACGCGCGTGCACGCACACAGATACACACAATTGTCTCACATACACACACATATAGAGGAGTTACACATAAACACACAGACAAACATACACATAGACACTCACACACACACACACACACACACACACAACGCACACACACACAAACAAACATACACACACTCACACACGTTTGTGCTCTTATGATTTATTTAAATTATGTGCAAGAAGTGGTGTATTTGTAAACACCTGAAAACTCACGTGTCCTTGACATCTGTTAGTGTTAAGAAATTTCATTTACCACTGATTAAAAGAAGAGAGACAAAAGACAAAAAACAAAAACAAAACCAAAACAACAACAACAACAACACAGACACACACACACACACACACACACACGCACACACGCGTGCGCGCGCGCGCGGACACACACACACACAAAGAAAAAGAAGAAAAAAACATGATACTGCACATATAATAGTGCTACAGAATTTAAGTGTGAATGAATACCATGACAATTAAACATAGCACAGATGTATTTTTTACTGGCTGAAATGAAAAAGATAAAACGACAAATATTTCCTTTTTGTTTCCAAACGAAGCAGTCCAAACTGCAGAAACTCCACTGGTGATGGTAACATTACCAACACGATGTTATCGGATGACACTTCCACACACAAATGCTACAACAGCTTTGCTGCGGATTTTATTCCTTGTCAGTTTGTGTTCACCCATTTGAACACAGCCACACGCACCCCTCACTCCTCTTCCCATCAACACACAGGGGACAGTGGGTCTTTAACTCCCCACAGTCAGTGACATCAACACACAGGGGACAGTGGGTCTTTAACTCCCCACAGTCAGTGACATCAACACACAGGGAACAGTGGGTCTTTAACTCCCCACAGTCAGTGACATCAACACACATAGAACAGTGGGTCTTTAACTCCCCACAGTCAGTGACATCAACACACAGAAGACAGTGGATCTTTAACTCCCCACAGTCAGTGACATCAACACACAGGGGACAGTGGGTCTTTAACTCCCCACAGTCAGTGATATTAACACACATAGAACAGTGGGTCTTTAACTCCCCACAGTCAGTGACATCAACACACACAGAACAGTGGGTCTTTAACTCCTCACAGTCAGTGACATCAACACACAAGGGACAGTGGGTCTTTAACTCCCCACAGTCAGTGACATCAACACATAGGAGAAAGCAGGGATGGAGGTGTGTGCAGACCTGATTACACGTGTGTTCTGTCCTGTTGTTCTTCAGGCCGGAGTGGATTCCTGGATGGCTCAGTGGGTAGACTGCTCAGCTCCACACACAGAGTTGTGGGTTCCAGTCCCGGGCATCCATTCTCAGCACTTCAGCCCACTGCAGACCGCCCCCTCCCGCCCCTGCCCCCCACCCGGACAGACATCCAGGTCTCACCCCCATGAACGACACAACCGTCAGCGAACCAGGTCCCCAGCTGTGGACAAGCTGACCGCTTTTTGACGGACGCAATAGCCGAGTGGTTAAAGCGTTGGACTTTCAGTCTGAGGGTGTAGTGACTGACTGAAACGTTGCAAAGCTTGCGGTTGAGCATGTCTTTGTAAAGGGTGTAAAAGGTTGTGGATTTGTATGGAAAGTAACAGAGGAGATTAGTTTAATTGCTGCCTGTTCACCGACCACAAACTGTACATGTATTTTGAATTAAGGCCTACTACTGCCGATTTTCGTTTCTCTCTCTCTCTCGTAAGGGGTCTGTCGCTATGGCTACGTCAAGTCAGTCAGTTTCTCGCTCTCCGCACAAACCGTCCTTCACGGTTCAGTGACGGCAGAGCAGGCCCGGCACTTTGCGAGGGCCGCGTGGCTCAAGAGACAATGGCTGGTCACCGGGCCGACCGTCTACAACCTCCACCATCCAGAACACAAGACGCTCAAGTGACGCAGTGCGGGCCAATCCAGTCTGCACCATCGGTGAGCTCTGAGCACGCTGAACAGGACAGTCAGATTGGACAACAAAAAAACGAGCAAAAGTCGTTTGACCAGTCAAAAAATAGTGGTCAAATACCAGTCAATCAAACAACGTGTGCCCCCCACTTAGCAATACCACCCATGCCGCATTATAACAAACCCAGCCAGCCAATGCCCATGTTTCCACCCTTTTGGCCTTTCCCTCCCTTCCCCGCTATGCCCTTCAACCCCTGGCTTCATCACATGCAGCGCCTCTACCCTTCAGTCTCTCCTTAACTGTACTGAGGGACCCACTCTAGAAAATCCAACTTCGTTTTCCCATCTTCTTTTTTCCCCTGGCTTACTGTGGATGACCGTTGTGACATACTAGTGTCAACTTCTGCCCTGATTCAGTTTTGTGTCCCCCACCCTCCTGTTCTTGACTTGGATTGTTCTTGTTTTATTGGAGGGTTTTTTGTGTGTGTGTGTGTGTTTTCTTTTTTGCAATTTCGTGTGTTTATGTTTTTCATCCAGCGACTTTTTTTTTTCTTTTACTTTACTTCTTCGTAAACATTTCGTGTGAACCTTGCGATTCATTTTTTTTTCTTAGCACTTGCGTATAAACAAATTGTGTGTGGGTGGGTGTGTGTATGTGTGTGTGTGCATTGATTTATTTTTTTATTCTGTGTTTGCTTTTCTTATTTTTCTTTTCATTAATTTTGCCCTGAATTGTCCTGAAGTGTTTTGTGAAACTATTGTCTGCTTCACTTATTTTAAGAAGTTTAATTGTTAATTGAAGTGTAGACCTACATTATTCATGTCAAAAATGCAAACTCATGATCTCACTGTGGGTCATTTGAATGTCTACCATCTTGAGAACAAAGCGACTGATGTGAATGTCTTCCTTGACCAGACTAGAATTTGTCACATTTTCGGAATAACAGAGTCTAGACTGTCCCCAGCTGTAGACGATGATGTAATTGTGATTCCAAACTATTCATTGTTCAGAAGAGATGCCACTCATTCCGGACACACCGGAATAGCTGTGTATGTCCACGACACTATGAAAGCTTTTACTAATAGACGATTTGATTTAGAGTTCGTAAATGGCATCTGGCTGGAGGTGAAAGTAGCAAAATGCCCAGTTATACTAGGATTCATTTATAGAAACCCATCCAGCAATTTCGGTTGGTATGATGATTTTGTCATCATGATGGACAAAGTACAGGCTTTTGCTCACGGCAGGGACATTATCATTCTTGGTGACTTTAATATAGATTTTCAAAAACCTCATCCGGCATGGGATTCTACCATATCTCTATTTAATTTACACCAAGTAATACAGTCAGCAACGCGAGTTACGTCATCCAGCTCAACTCTGATTGACCACATCTATGTTAATAATCCAGACAGAGTCGTAAGTGCTCAGGTACACTAGACCAGTATCAGTGACCACTTCGCTATACAGTGTACAGTTGCCTGTAAGATACCAACAGCTAGAACTAGAACCCACTCCACCATCACGTATCGATCGTATAAGCACTTTAACGAAGTTGATTTTCTCTATGATCTTAGCGAATGCTCATTTAAGGAAATTTATGAATCTAACGATCCAGATGAAGCGGTCGCGGCATTTCATAGAATCTTTTTATCTGTTTATGACAAGCATGCCCCAGTTAGAAGAAAACGGGTAGGAAATTCATCAACACCTCCTTGGTTTACTGTCATCATATCAATAGCGATCAAAATTAGAGATAAACTTAAGAAAGAAAAGAACTATTCCGCGTTTAAGCAACAAAGAAAACACGTAAAGTTCTTAGTCCGTCAGGCCAAAAAGACATATTTTAACAGGATAACGACGTCAGAATCAGACAATACTTCATCTATATGGAAAGCTCTCAATGCACTGACCAATAAGTCATTTCCTGGAAAATCATTGAAGTATGATTGTTTCACAGCAACAGACTTTAACAACCACTTCTTATCCATCGCGGAAAGTTTGACGAATCGTCTGAAACAAAACTCAGATCAGTATGAATGTCCAGTCAGTCTAAAATCATTTTGTTCAGACAGTCTCAGCCAACAAGATACATTTCATATTCCACAACTAACTGTTTATGAGGTCGGTAAATACATATCCAACCTTGGACAAAAAAACACACATGGCTGTGACGGACTCAGCAATAAAATTCTGCTTCTATCACTGCCATATACAGTGCATCATCTGACATATATTTATAACCTCAGTATTTCAAAAAGTGTTTTTCCAACTATGTTCAAAACTGCCAAAATCATACCACTACCTGAAGTAAAAAATCCCTCTGACCTGAACGATTACCGACCAATATCAATACTATCATCGCTTTCTAAACCACTTGAAAAACACGTACACAAGCACCTTTTGCAATATCTTGACCGGCACAACTTGCTTCATCAAACTCAGTCAGGATTTCGCCCAAAACACTCCTGTCAGACAGCCCTCACCAGTCTCTTAGATAAACTGCTCACAGCTATAAATGACAAAAAAATCAACGGAATTGTATTTCTAGATTTGAAGAAAGCATTTGATCTCGTTAATCATCGAATACTTCTTGAAAAGCTACGGGTTTATCAGCTTGATACAAATTCTGTTAATTTTTTTGAGTCATACTTAAAAGAAAGAAAGCAGAGTGTATTAGTAAACGGGACCTTTTCGAATGTGGGAATAACTAAAATGGGCATTCCCCAAGGCTCTGTGCTTGGCCCCTTATTGTTCAACCTTTATATCAATGATCTTCCATTATGTATCTCCTCATCTGCAATATCATGCGACATGTTTGCAGATGACTCTTCTCTTCATACATATGGAGTAAATTCAGAGCACATTAATGATAGATTACAAACCAGCCTAACCGAAGTATCCAACTGGTGTACAGAAAATAATATGCTCCTTAACCCAGAAAAAACAAAGAGTATGATTGTAGCCACTCGCCAAAAGCACCAGCGTGGCTTAAATCCGCTCACTTTGTCAATCGATGGCCAAGCTATTGAACAAGTTACAGAACATCGACACCTTGGTGTCGTTATTGACAACCAGCTAAAATGGGAGGCACATATCAGTTCTTTATCAAGGTCAGTTGCACAAAATGTTTACCTATTATCCCGTTTAAAACATGTCGTCAGTCCAGAGGCTTCCCATTTCGTTTTCCATTCTCACATCATGTCTAGAATTAATTACGTTTCAAACGTTTGGGACAACTGCAGCGAAGTGCACATGAAAAAACTAGATTCTGTACACAGACGTGCTGTAAAACACCTCAATGGTGTTTTACGAAACACACGCAGTCATCAATATCAACTGCCAGCACCTCTTCCCTTGACAAAGCACCTAATATTGAATAAGTGCGTACTTATGCATAAAATTATATTCGGTAAATGCCCTACTTATCTACACCAAACCATTGTCTGCTATGAAACTCGCAACCCTAACTCCCGAAATGCGACTCTTACTCTACCCAAGCCAAGAATAGACCTTTATAAATCGAGTTTGGCATATTCCGGCACGCACTGCTGGAACAATCTCCCCAAACACCTCAAAGAACCCTTTTCCACCACAACATTCAAAGAGAAACTTGGACAGTACATGCGTGCCAAAAGCCAGACCGAAAATCTGGTATAATATTGTCACTGACAATCCTTACAAACTATGTCGAAATGCGTCAATCAGTTGATAACGTATCACGCCATATAATATTATTTAAGAGATTTTCTCTTTACAGTGGACACAAACAAACGAAATCAAACTCTAGTCTGGTCACGTCTACGATTTTGTATACTTACATGTATTACAAATTGTGAACCACCCTCACCCAACTCTTTTTTTTTCTTCTTCTTTTTTCCCACACTGGCATATCTTTACATCTCTGTCTGTCTGTCTGTGTCTCTCTCTCCCCTCTGTCTCTCCCTCTCTCTGTCTTTCACACAATGTGTCTATCTGTCCATATCCCTATTACCCGTCGCCTTATTTGCTGCCTTTTATGTCTCTTACATCTGTGTTTAAAATTTTATCGTTACTTTTCTGTGTTAATTTCACTTGAATCATTCCTGTGTAGCATTCATGCTAGGGTTTTGTTGTTGTTTTTCCCTTGGTGTGTGTTTGTGTGTGTGTGTGTGTGTGTGTGTGTGTGTGTGTGTGTGTGTGTGTGTGTGTGTGTTAGTGTGCGCGCGCGCGCGCGTGTGTGTGTGTGTGTGTGCGTGTGTGTGTGTGTGTGTGCGTGTGTGCGTGTGTGTGTTACTCGCTTCCGTTCCGTACAGATGTGAGTGATGTTGTGTCTCTCAGTTTGACGCTGTGTTATACTAGTACATTATACATGTATTAAGTATTCAGTATAACTACATTTATATGCGTACATGTTTGTGTGTCTCTTAGAACAACGGCAGATGTGTAAGTCGGCCAAAGTGCTAATATCTTCACCGTTGGAAAATAAAGATTCATTCATTCATTCATTCATTCATTCTCTCTCTCTCTCTCTCTCTCTCTCTCTCTCTCTCTCTCTCTCTCTCTCTCTTTTATTGTGTCTGGTAATGAATTATAGTTGACATATGATCATCCGACGATTGATCTTTGATGTTGTGTGTTTGCTTTAATGATCTCAAGTCACATGGAATAACCTGTTCGTGGTGGTATTGGTTAAAAGGAATGTTGATTATTTTTTTTGCATGTCGTAAAAAAATATAGCGCTGTCATGGATTTCAAATTTGAACTGTAAACCATCCACACTACTTTTTCGGTGATTGTTTTTCTCATGTGCAGCCGTGTGCATACCCGTGTGTTTGCGCGCGCGCGCGCGCGCGCGCGCGCGTGTGTGTGTGTGTGTGTGTGTGAAAGAAAGACCTATCTTTGTACATTATTTCAAAATGGATTCATAATAATGTGATACAGAATCACTAGCAAAAAGATACTTTTTTTTGCGATAATATAACTAAAGACGAATTCTAAAAAAACAAACAAAAAACACACAACAAAAACATGATGAAAAATACATCTCTTAGGTCGTGAAGTGATGTGAAGCGAAGTTGTAATTAATAGAATGAAGGTGATACGAATTGAAATGATGTGATTAATAAATGGAAAATTAAGAAAGTACATTTACGTTTCTGCCTTCATTTTGGTCTCTGATGGTGTGTGTGTGTGTGTGTGTGTGTGTGTGTGTGTGTGTGTGTGTGTGTGTGTGTGTGTGTGTGTGTGTGTGTGTGTGTGTGTGTGTGTGTGTGACAGAGACAGAGACAGAGACAGAGACAGAGAGACAGACACAGAGAGAGAATGCATGCTACTGATTGATTACTTTAAACTGAATGTTCTCAGTACACCCCACACCCACCACTTCTCTCTCTCTTTCTCTGTCTCTCTCTCTCTCTGTCTCTCTCTCAGGATCTCTAACTGACTTGAGCAACACACATACACTCACACCCACACACTTCACCATCACCCCTTCTCCACACCCCACCCACACACACATACACCCACCTACACACTACACACTACACCCTTCCACTCCCCCCTCCCCCCCCCGCGCTATACTGTGTCGCCAGAGGAAAGCGTTCAGCGCGGTACAGTACTTGTGACTGACTGCTGCCGCGCCGATGCTGATCGGTAAGTAGGTCACTGCGGCAGACAACTGATTCTGAACAGAAAGCTAGGAACAGAGCTCTTTGGGGTCAAAAGGAAACAAACATTTTCAATTTCATGTATTTTATACTAAATTGGTAGAAGACGCAAATCCGCTTTTATGAATGCTTTCCAGTTTTTTACCACTCATGACATATCATAAAGCATGAAATCGGTATTATAGCAACTGCAAAGGTGAATTTACGAAGGCAGCAAGGGATCATTTAGTTCGTAAGTACAATTTTGTTGATAATTTACGCAATGCATAACTAACTTGGATATACTCCATGCTCTGCTTATTAACATGTAGAATATAAATATCTAGATATGTGTTAACCCGGTTCGGCTTCAATGAACATTATCGGCACTCTGTCCAGACAATAAATTCGGAAATGTATGGAGAGCAGATGATATCATGTCTTGATGTGAAAAGAACGGTATGAAATACTTTTTTTTTTTTAATGAACCAGTATTTACAAATGTGACTCACGAACCCTGGCGCAGTAGACGTCGA
>NC_134891.1:18125836-18165836 GCF_041734735.1 Babylonia areolata
CAAAAAGAAAACAACGCCTTGTTGGATAACCACCCGTGTTCAAACTTACAATGTTCACTAAGACATTCTTCTTCTTCTTCTTGATTCAAACTTATTTTTTTTCAATTTCAAGAAACGATACAAAATACTGCGTTCAATAAAGAAAAAAAACAAACCAACAAAAACATGAGGAACAAAAGCCTCAGCTCATATCGCGCCCTTCCGTGTGTAACGATCAATCCACAAACGCAATGGTGATGGATAATCTTCTTCTTCTTCTTTGTCTACCTTCTCATCTAATTGCCTATTCACTAAGAGCTGATTAACACAGACTCATTTCAATATACACAGCGCAAAACAAAAACAAACCTCGGATGGTTCTCCTACTTTAACCCGAATAAAGTCACACACACACACACACACACACATAACGCACACACACACACTCACACATAATGCACACACGAGCGTTGATCTTGGTCACCTCGCTGCCGGTATTACAGATAATTGGCAGAGAATTAAAGTTAATAAAAAAATTTAGACCAAGGACACTTGATGTCAATACAGAGCTCGGAAGAAACGGGTTGAAGCAGTCACTGCTATAGAATTAATTAATGTCCTCATTCAACAGGATAATTGCATATGTTTTGTTCATTTGGTTGAGTAATGTGTTTCCGGCTGCTGTACACGAATAAAAGGCATCTCATCATGTGTCAGTTAAGGCGTGTGCTGGAACGTGTCTGTATGTGAGAGAGAGAGAAAGATAGAGATACAGACTTACTGTCAGTGTCTGTGTGTGCGTGCGTGCGCGCGCGCGTGCGTGTGTGTCTGTGTGTGTGGTGTGCGCGCGCGTGCGCCACGTACTAAGTGTATTTATTACAGTGCGCGAGCTGGTGCCTGCTGATGTACTTAAGCTGTGGGGTGTTCTGAACAAAGCCAATGACCCAGTCACGAATAAGAGGCATCTCATCATGTGTCAGTGAGGACGTGTGCTCGAACGCGTGTCTGTATGTGAGAGTTCTAAAGATAGAGGCATAGACTTTAGTGCCAGTGTGTGATTTTTGGGATGTTGTGTGTGTGTGTGTGTGTGTGTGTGTGTGTGTGTGTGCGTGCGTGAGACAGAAACAGAAAGCTAGAGACGGTTAATATCTGTGTGTGTGTGTGTGTGTGTGTGTGTGTGTGTGTGTGTGTGTGTCTGATGAGCATGTATGTGTGGATAAGGTTTATGCATGGTCATCTGCACATGTGTGTGCGTGCGCATGTATTGTATTCCATTGTTTTGTATTATTACTTTTGTCACAAAATCCCTTTCTGTATGAAATTCGGGCTGCTTCCCATGGAGAGAGTACATCCGCACAGTACAGCGCTACCCAGTGTGTGTGTGTGTGTGTGTGTGTGTGTGTTTGTTATGCGCGAGCTAGTGCCATGTACTTAAGCTGTGGAGTGTTCTGATCAAAGCCATTGACCGAGTCACATTTACTCAAAACACTGAGCAATGAAAACTATATAGTGGAACAGAAAACATGGAACAATGACAACAGAGAGACAAGTAATCAACTTTGCGCAACGAGATGTCCAACCCACTTGGGAAGACGTATGGCCCAGGGGAGGGCCTATGGAGAGAGACAGAGAGAGAGAAGAGAAACGGGGATGAAGGAGAAGGACCGGGCATGGCCGTTCACTTCTTGGCGGGCTTCTTGGGTTTGGCCGCCTTTTTGGCAGGAGACTTGGCTGCCTTTTTGCCTGGAGACTTGGGCTTCTTGGCAGCGGTTTTCTTGGCAGCGGGCTTCTTGGCTGCAGTTTTCTTGGCGGGGGACTTGGCCTTCTTGGCTGCGGGCTTCTTAGCGGCAGCCTTGGGCTTCTTCACCTTCTTGGGTTTGGCAGCGACCTTTTTCTCTCCCAGACGGAAAGAGCCAGAAGCTCCAGTGCCCTTGGCCTGCTTGAGGGTGCCAGCCTTCACTCCAGCCTTCAGGGCAGTTTTCAGACGAGCGTTGATCTTGGTCACCTCGCTGCCAACCTTGTAGTTGGCCATGATGTACTTGAGGATGGCCTGGCGGGAGGAACCACCACGCTCCTTCAAGGCTGTAACGGCAGCGGCGATCATGACGTTGTACTTGGGGTGCTCTGCTGGCTTGGCAGGCTTCCTGGGCTTGGCGACCTTCTTGGCAGGAGCAGGAGCGGCGTCAGACATGATGCTGGATTGAAGTGTACCAGGTACTGTAACAAGGAGAAAGTCGCTGGAGATCGCTGAGATCTTTCCTCTGGCAAGACGATAAAGCGAATATAGCTACCGCTGCTGCCGTTTCCTTATTTATACTAGCCAGACGAACTGCAATGACAGCAGCGCGCCGCGGCAAGCAAATCGGCCCTCGTCAGGCCTCGACAGCACCAGTTTGTGTTTGTTGACGTTTGTTTCATGACTTCTCGTTGATTAACAACACCCAGGACACACACATAATGCATGTCACTGGAAATGGCAAAAGATAAGCTTTCTTTTGATGAATACAGTAAAGCGTAATATGCTTCTGGTGAAAAGAAAATCGTAAATAAAGCTGATGTTTGGGACCAACTGAAACGAGTTCGTTCAACAAAATTATTAATTTCACCCTGGATTTTGCTTCAGTCTGTCCCTAGACGTGATGAACAAATTCCTGTGACTGTCTTCTATTGATTTTTATAAGTTGTTTGCCTTTGACCGCTGTGTGAGGGCAGTTTGAAGCAGTTTTCTGACCTACACAAAACACAAATTGGAGCTGGTTGGCCATTGTCCCAGTCCCTCTTTGTGCTTAGTAAATTTTTCAATTCACATTTGCGTCTATATCTAGGACAAATCATACCTTTTTATTGAATCATGATGTTTTTCCAGTCTTTAGGAAACAATATTGGTAGATTTTTAGTCAGTGTGTGAAGGTTTTAGGTCTCTTTTTGGACATTTTCTTTGTGGTGTTTTCGACGCAGACTTCGAACGACTGACAATGGCGTCGTTCTTTCCTGCCGCACAGCCCTACAATTTTTATTTCAGCACACCCGTTTCACGATATTAGCATAAACCATCTATGAACGAAACACACGTAGAATACAATAATGTCTGAGAATGAATGGGTTTGGGAGCACTGTATTCAGGAATGGTAGCAGAAACAATGGTTTGCTTTTCCCTCAAATCGCCGACACACAACAGCCTCTGTGCTGACGTGTCATTCCATTCAGCATTCATATCAAAATACACACAGACGTACGGTTCAAGAAGCACAAACATACACACACATTCATAACCAACAGCATATATCATATAATCCAGGATGGGATCACATCCTGTACGGAGTATAATAATTTGACTCCTCCATCCCGGTACAATTTCAAACGAAAAGGCGGTCGTTCGACTGCTGACGGTTTCGGTCAGAGGGGTCACAGTGTTAACTGACTGACTGTTGTTTATAGAGAAACGTGTCTGTATTTGCTTTAAAAATGTGTGTATATGTAGCATGTTTTTTTCTTATTTATGTTGGAAAGGATTGTGAGATACAGCAGAACTGTATCAAAGTTGTCAAGGAATGTAGACGTGCCTGATCAAAGATGGCGGATTTTCGGCCTAACCAGGCGAGCATGAAACTGACAGACTTCATTGTGGTAGTGTCAGTGTGAATGTGATGTGTGTGTGTGTGTGTGTGTGTGTGTGTGTGTGTGTGTGTGTGTGTGTGTGTGTGTGTGTGTGTGTGTGTGTGTGATATCTTAAGGCATACCTACATGTGTTTTGTAGGCCGAGGACGTCGAGTTTCAACTTTTTCAACTAAGGGAGCAAACCAAGTTAGTGACAAAATCAGAGGGATTTTTTCGACAGCCTCCCTTACATGCACTTCAGATGGACCCACTGAGCTGAATAGGAGCTCGAATATTGAGCTCGATGGATGGACCATTCACGCATTGATTCTCTCTCTCTCTATCTCTATCTCTCTCTCTCTCTCTCTCTCTCTCTCTCTCTCTCTCTCTCTAACACACACACACACGCACCTCACGAGCGGCTGTGGTTTTGAACAAATACCTCAGTCTCTCTCTTCGCTCTTTCTCTCTATCACTCTTCCACCCCACAGCCCACGCGCGCGCACACACACACACACACACATGCACACACTGACGTACGCATGTACACACACACACACACACACACTCTTTCTCTCTCTCACACACACACACACACACACACACACACACACACACACACACACACCAAGACACACACACACACACAACATGAATACCTATTCATTTAATTAAAAACCCTTATACAACAGCTCCTTCATAGCACATAGCTGTGTAAGATCGCACTGATGCCCATCTTCATAAAACACACAGACACATTTGTGACAGGTATAGATAGGGGGGAAAACGCCAATGGAGAAGACATACTGAAGCACAAAGAACAAAAACAGGGAGAAAAAAAGGCTTGTACACATGGAGAAGAAAACGCTTGAAAATACCTCTCCGGGTCTCTCTCTGTGTGTAAAGCTCGGTTTTTGTTGTTGTTGTTTTTGGTTTTTTTTTCATATTTGAAAACGTATTTCAGCCTGTAAAGTGTCTTTGCGTCCGGTATTACAGATAATTGGCAGAGAATTAAAGTTAATAAAAAAAATTTAGACCAAGGACACTTGATGTCAATACAGAGCTCGGAAGAAACGGGTTGAAGCAGTCACTTCTATAGAATTAATTAATGTCCTCATTCAACAGGATAATTGCATATGTTTTGTTCATTTGGTTGAGTAATGTGTTTCCGGCTGCTGTACACGAATAAAAGGCATCTCATCATGTGTCAGTTAAGGCGTGTGCTGGAACGTGTCTGTATGTGAGAGAGAGAGAAAGATAGAGATACAGACTTACTGTCAGTGTCTGTGTGTGCGTGCGTGCGCGCGCGCGTGCGTGTGTGTCTGTGTGTGTGGTGTGCGCGCGCGTGCGCCACGTACTAAGTGTATTTATTACAGTGCGCGAGCTGGTGCCTGCTGATGTACTTAAGCTGTGGGGTGTTCTGAACAAAGCCAATGACCCAGTCACGAATAAGAGGCATCTCATCATGTGTCAGTGAGGACGTGTGCTCGAACGCGTGTCTGTATGTGAGAGTTCTAAAGATAGAGGCATAGACTTTAGTGCCAGTGTGTGTGTGTGTGTGTATGTGTGTGTGTGTGTGTGTGTGTGTGTGTGTGTGTGTGTGTGTGTGTGTGTGTGTGTGTGTGTGTGTGTGTGTGTGTGTGTGTGTGAGACAGAAACAGAAAGCTAGAGACGGTGTGTTTGTGATATCTTTAGGTACGTATGTTTTGAAGGAGGATGTCGAGTTTCAACTTTTTCAGCTAAGGGAACAAACCAAGGTAGTGACAAAATTAGTGGGATTTTTTTTGACAGCCTCCCTTACATGGACTTCCGCTGGACCATTCACGTATTAATTCTCCCTTCCCCCCCCTCTCTCTCTCTCTCTCTCTCTCTCTCTTTCCACTCCCAACCCTCTCTCTCTCAAGCTGGTTTTTCAAATTGACGTATTTTATCCTGTAAAATTTCTATGTACTCGGCGTTACATATAAATGACACAGAATAAAGAATTCAATATTCAAATTAACAGTACTTGCATTTATTTCAATGCAGTTGAATAAGAAATGGTTTGAGCTTGTGTCCTTCATGAAATCACCATTCCCATCATTTGGCTCCCAAACTGATGATGAGACAAAGAAATAAAAAAATAAATAAAACAAATAAATAAATAAAACTTTTTGTTTGAGTGTAAAGTTCATCAGTGTTTAGTTGTGTGTGTGTGTGTGTGTGTGTGTGTGTGTGTGTGTGTGTTTGTGTGGGTGTAGTGTGTGGGTGTGTGTTGCTCAAGTCAGGGTGAGTTAGAGATCCTGAGAGAGAGACACACACACACACACACAGAAACAGAGAGAGAGACAGAGAGAGGTGCAGGGGTGGGGGTGTGGGGGCGCTGAGAACATTCAGTTTAAAGTAATCAATCAGTTGCATGCATTCTCTCTCTGTGTCTGTCTGTCTCTCTCTCTCTCTCTCTGTCTCTCTCTCTCTCTCTTTCTCTGTCTCTCTCTCACACGCACACACACAGACACACACGCACACACACACCATCAGAGACCAAAATGAAGGCAGAAACGTAAATGTATTTTCTTAATTTTCCATTTATTAATCACATCATTACATTTCGTATCACCTTCATTCTGTTCATTACAGCTTTGCTTCACATTACTTCCCGACCTAAGAGATGTATTTTTCATCATGTTTTTTGTTGTGTTTTTTTTTTGGTTTTTTAGAATTCGTCATTTGTTATATTATCGCAAAAAAGTATCACTTTGCTAGTGATTCTGTATCACATTATTATGAATCCATTTTGAAATAATGTACAAAGATAGGTTTTTCTTTCACACACACACACACACACACACACACACACACACACACACACACATACCCACACACGCAAATACACAGGCATGTACACGGCTGCACATGAGAAAAACAATCACTGAAAAAGTAGTGTGGATGGTTTACAGTTCAAATTTGAAATCCATGACAGCGCTGTATTTTTTTACGACATGCAAAAAATAATTAACATTCTTTTTAACCAATACCACCACAAACAGTTTATTCCATGCGACTTGAGATCATTAAAGCAAACACACAACATCAAAGATCAACCGTCGGATGATCATATGTCAACTGTAATTCATTACCAGACACAATAAAAGAGAGAGAGAGAGAGAGAGAGAGAGAGAGAGAGAGAGAGAGAGAGAAACGAAAATCGGCCGTAGTAGGCCTTAATTCAAAATACATGTACAGTTTGTGGTCGGTGAACAGGCAGAAATTAAACTAATCTCCTCTGTTACTTTCCATACAAATCCACAACTTTTACACCCTCTACAAAGACATGCTCAACCGCAAGCTTTGCAACGTTTCAGTCAGTCACTACACCCTCAGACTGAAAGTCCAAACTTTAACCACTCGGCTATTGCGTCGGTCAACTAGCGGTCAGCTTGTCCACAGTTGGGGGCTTGGTTCGCTGACGGTTGTGTCGTTCATGGGGGTGAGTCCTGGATGTCTGTCTGGGTGGGGGGCAGGGGCGGGAGGGGGCGGTCTGCAGTGGGCTGAAGTGCTGAGAATGGATGCCCGGGACTGGAACCCACAACTCTGTGTGTGGAGCTGGGCGGTCTACCCACTGATCCATCCAGGAATCCACTCCGGCCTGAAGAAACAACAACAGGACAGAACACACGTGTAATCAGGGCTGCACACACCTCCATCCCTGCTTTCTCCTGTGTGTTGATGTCACTGACTGTGGGGAGTTAAAGACCCACTGTCCCCTGTGTGTTGATGTCACTGACTGTGGGGAGTTAAAGACCCACTGTTCTATGTGTGTTAATGTCACTGACTGTGGGGAGTTAAAGACCCACTGTTCTATGTGTGTTAATGTCACTGACTGTGGGTAGTTAAAGACCCACTGTGTCCTGTGTGTTGAAGTGACTGACTGTGGGGAGTTAAAGACCCACTGTTCTATGTGTGTTGATGTCACTGACTGTGGGGAGTTAAAGACCCACTGTTCTATGTGTGTTGAAGTCACTGACTGTGGGGAGTTAAAGACCCACTGTTCTATGTGTGTTGATGTCACTGACTGTGGGGAGTTAAAGACCCACTGTTCTATGTGTGTTAATGTCACTGACTGTGGGGAGTAAGACCCACTGTCTCCTGTGTTTTGATGTCACTGACTGTGGGGAGTTAAAGACCCACTGTCCTCTGTTTGTTGATGTCACTGACTGTGGTGAGTTAAAGACCCACTGTGTCCTGTGTGTTGATGTCACTGACTGTGGGGAGTTAAAGACCTACTGTCCCCTGAGTGTTGATGTCACTGACTGTGGGGAGTTAAAGACCCACTGTCTCCTGTATGTTGATGTCACTGACTGGGGAGTTAAAGACTCACTTTTCTCTGTGTGTTGATGTCACTGACTGCTGGGAGTTAAAGACCAACTGTTCTATGTGCGTTGATGTCACTGACTGCTGGGAGTTAAAGACCCACTGTCTCCTGTATGTTGATGTCACTGACTGCTGGGAGTTAAAGACCCACTGTCTCCTGTATGTTGATGTCACTGACTGTGGGGAGTTAAAGACCCACTGTCCCCTTTGTGTTGATGGCACTGACTGTGGGGAGTTAAAGACCCACCGTCCTCTGTGTGCTGATGTCACTGACTGTGGGGAGTTAAAGACCCACTGTCTCGTGTGTGTTGTTGTCACTGACTGTGGGGGGTTAAAGACCCACTGTCTCCTGTGTGTTGTTGTCACTGACTATGGGGAGTTAAAGACCCAATGTCCCATGTGTGTTGATGTCACTGACTGTGGGTGGTTAAAGACCCGCTGTCTCCTGTGTGCTGATGTGGGTACTGGTTACCTACTCTCCCCTGACTACAACTAAAGGGAGGTCAGAATGAAACGTTCCATGAAATCCATTGCTACCACAAAACATACAAGCAAACGACAACAACAGCTACAATGACAACAGACCATCTTAATATATTTTTCTTCCTTTCTGAAGTTCTAATGTACCTTTTATTTATCTATGTACCAGCTGAATCGATAGCATGTGCAGCATTGGCTTGAAGTTGTGTACCTTCTGTTGGAAGAGAGTTACAACTCATTATTCTTTGTTAATCATTCACTCTCATAGCATCATTGTTTGTACATTTCATGTGTTTTGTATAGTCCGTGTAGCATACTCATGATTAAAAGGCTATGCTAGTCGAAGTGAGACTTCTTTCTTTCGTTGTAAAGTTCACCAGTTTTGAACCAAAAAATGATATATTCATCCAAACAGAAAACATCGATGAAAACTTTTTCAAAAAGTCCAGACATGTCGGTTTTTTTCTTGTAAAATTTACCAGTGTGTTAACATTCCTGTGACCACATCACCCAGCACAGTGTCTAACCTCTCCATCATACAGTTGCTAACTTTAAAACAATAATACAACCATTTCCATCAACTTGCAGACAGATGAATAAATGAATAAAAGATGCACAACCCCACGTTATTCAATGGTGCATACACTTATTTACAGCGTTTATATGCATGATGGAACGTACAAATAACACCAATACAAAAACTACATTAATATTTTTCAATGTTATTATTATCAGTAGTATTAGTATTACTGGCATTCATCTACATCCTACTCTATACAAATATTTCCTTCTTCTTACATGGAGATCCTGTTCTCCAAAATCATAAAAATTAATATATTCATATTTCAAACTGTTTACCAGGTTATCTCTGATTCAAATAGATTTTAGCATAGAAAGTATTGTCAAGAACAGCTACAACATGATTCTATTCGTAAAATATGTGTTGGATTTATTTGACTGACCAAATATTCAAAGTTGAATGGATTGGTCAATGATCTGTCAGAATTTCTCCTCTCCCCTCTGTTCCCCCTCCCCCACCACCTTACCCACCATTCTTCTAAATTTCTTTTTTTTCCCTTTGTGTTTCTCTTCTATCTGGCCGATTAATAAATTATCTGATAATATATTTAATCATGTTAATATTGATATTAGCATTATTTTACTATATTAAGTAGTTTGTTTATTTGTTTTATTTCATTATTTCATTACTTACTGTTTATGAATGTTAATTGATACAATTGATAATATGGTTCATCAGCCATCATGTTAAAATTGAAGTGCAACGTTGTGAGCACAGTATAAGCTGTAAGCTTGTTGATGCTCTTTTGTCATTGATTGCATTGAAATCATGTGTATTCTTGAAAATAAAAGAATATTTAAACCAACACTTACTTCTACTAGGCAGTTGTCCAGTACTGCTCCATGTGCTCTGTCCTGGGCCGTTCTTTTGCTGAAGACCAGCTGTCCTTCTCAGTCTGTGTTGGACATGGCTTTCTCCTCTGTCGTCCCCCACGCGTTTTCCTGCTGTTCTTCCTTCTGTTTCAGCAGGAAGAACGACGCCTGGTCGGCCTGCGTCCAATACTTGGAATAGTCTTCCATTGTCTGGTAAGTGTAGCAGGTCCTTTGGGGCTGCCTGGTCCAGTTGGGGCCACCACAGAAGGCCGGATCCGTGGAAGGGTAGGGATGGAAGTGTTTGCCATGACGTCTGCCACGACTTTGATGTGGCACGTTCCGAAAGTCTGTCTTGGTGTTCCAGTTCCAGGGAAAGTCTGTTCTGTTCTGGGAACGTCTGTCCTGTGTCCCTGTCCTGTTCCATGGAAAGTCTGTTCCTGTTCCAGGGAAAGAATCTGCCCTGTTCCCGGGAAAGTCTGTTCTGTTCCCGGAAAAGTCTGTTCTGTTCCCAGAAAAGTCTGTTCTGTTCAAGGGAAAGTCTGTTCCGTTCCTGGGAAAGTTTGTCCTGTTCCCAGGAAAGTCTGTCCTGTTCCTGGAAAAGTCTGTCCTGTTCCAGGGAAGGTCTGTCCTGGTGTTCCAGTTCCAGGGAGCTGAGGTCCTGGGGGCAGTGCATGGTGGGGCTGACCTGGCTAGGAAGTGCATCGACATTGTATGGCCGTGCCAAAGACTGCAGGCAGAGTCAGCAGCAGAGACGTGTGACGGAGTACTGGCTATGGAACACAGGAAGAGCAGATCCAGGCACCACAAGAACACAGATCATACAGCTCTGGCACCAGTTATAATACAGCTTCAGCACTAGAACATAGGTGATACAGCTCTGGTGTCGGAACACAGATAGTACAGCTCAGGTCTCACTAGAACACAGATAGTATACAGCTCAGGCGTCACCAGATCACAGATGATACAACTTGGGCATCACCAGAACGCTTAGCAGTGTAAATGTGGAGGCCGCAGCGGCACAGCAAGGCAGTGAACAACTGATGAAACGAAGACCTCATCCGCACATCTCACACAGCAAAGCATTTCTGGCAAACGAATCTTGGTTTATAGTGGTTTCAGGCAGGACTGTATATGAGACTGCCCAGCATTTTCCAACATGATTGGTTGACGTTGACAACACAAAGGATACAGCAGGGAAAGGCGACACTGTGGCTGAGGACCGAAGTTTGGGACAGGCTTTGTTGATGCCTTGAGCGTTGCTGTCTGTCCACATCCAATGGTGGCTTCATTAGTCCCCATTCAAAGTCGGAGGACGTGTGTTTGTGATTGGTCGGTGGTGGCTTCTCTTTGCCAGTGGCCACTTTAGGCCTTGGGCATTGCTGTTCATGGACGTTCCGATTTGGGATTTCTTTGGTGACCATTGAGCAGGGTTCTCAAGTGGTCTCAAGTGGGTCTCACCTATATTGCGGGTGACAACGGGTGGTTGGTTGAACGGTGTGTGTGTGTGTGTGTGTGTGTGTGTGTGTGTGTGTGTGTGTGTGTCCATTCCAACGTTTTTCCCTAGATTATTGGTTTCTATGAAACGCAAGTAGTCTTTCATTCAAATATGCCAAATTGCTTAGCATGTGCAGTATCATGATTCAACAACTGCACGTCCAGTCATATACTGATTGAGATGAGCCAGAAAAATATATAAACGTTATAAATCTTTGATTGGGTTGTTTAGGATATGTTAAAGGAATATCTTATAACTATTTAGAATTAAAAAAACAACAACAACAACAACCCCCCCCCCCTCTTTCTGGAGAATTTGTTTCTTCTGATAATAAAAGGACCGAAACGCGTTGTTAACTGTGAAATTTTCAAACATTTGCTGAGAATTTCAGTGGGTTTGCTGTTTCAGGTCAATTCTCTTCAGGTGTTTTTCTTTTCCAGGGGGGCCAGGGGTGGGGGTGGGGGAGTAGGGGGAGGGGGGGGGTCCCATTCTTTTAAATTGTAAATTGTTATTCACTCTAATAATGTTCGAACATTAAACATTATCTTTTCACATAGACAAATTGTTTTAGTGACGAGTTAGGTATAGTTTTTTTTTTTCATTTTTTTTTCATTTTGTGTGTGTGTGTGTGTGTGTGTGTGTGTGTGTGTGTGTGTGTGTGTGTGTGTGTGTCCAGTGTAGCATTTTGTTAGTAGACTTTGATTAAAATGTTGTTGCTGTATTTTAGTGTGTGGTAGGTGGGAGGGTGGGGGAGTGTATGTGGTTGTGTGGGTGTGGGTGTGTGGGTGTGGGTGTTGGTGGGTGTGGGAGTGTCTAATGTCACATTTTGTGAACAGACGTCAAACCAAATTGATCTGACTGACAGACATACAGACAGGCAGACAGGCAGAGACAGCTGAACTGAAGGAGATGGAGCACATTTCGTTTTGAAGAGAGAGAGAGAGAGAGAGAGAGAGAGAGAGAGAGAGAGAGAGAGAGATGGTAAGCATTCAGAAGTAACGAAGCACATCCAAGACCTGCCATAAGCCTTTGACAAGTACATGTCAATTGTTCCCATCCTTCTGCTCATTTTTAATTGGCAATCGCACACAGACTTTATATTCTAGCCCCCAAGGGAGAGAAGGAGAACGCTATGTCCAACAAAGACTGCATCGAGCTCTACTGGCCCACACAAGAGAGAGAGAGAGAGCCCCTAGGGTTATGTTTTTTCGAGGGTCCACTTGTTGGAGACAGGCCGTACTGCTGTCACCGGGAGAAGGTGTTTAAACAGCAGGGGGTGCCTGTTCATTGTTGACGGAAGCGGTTGAAGTGTGTCGCCTTACGAGACGCCCTCATGGTTTCTGTTGCTGAAGGCGGTGACTGCTGTTGTTGTTGGTTGTGTTATCCTCCTCCCCAACAGTTGTGCTTAGGGCTCTCATGCTTTGTAGATGAGCCGGTTGACTGGCAAATACCTTTGTGCTCTGACAATGCGAGTAATTTCACACCTATCGCCCTTGCTGGTTAGAGGGCATACCCTTGAAGTCAGCGCTAAGGACTGGAGGCTGCTCCCTCTGTCTCTCTCTGTGTCTCTCTCTCTCTCTCTCTCTCTCTCTCTCTCTCTCTCTCACATGAACACGCACACACAATCAGAGACAAAAATGAAGGGAGAAACGTAAATGTACTTTCTTAATTTTCCATTTATTGATCACATCATTTCATTTTGTATCACCTTCATTCAATTAATTACAACTTTGCTTCACATTACTTCACGACCTAAGAGATGTATTTTTCATCATGTTTTTTGTTGTGTTTTTTGTTTTTTTCAGAATTCGTCTTTTGTTATATAATTGCAAAAAAAAAACTATTGCTCTGCTAGTGATTCTGTATCACATTATTATGAATCCATTTTGAAATAATGTACAAAGACACGTTTTTCTTTCACACACACACACACACACACGCAAACACACAGGCATGTACACAGCTGCACATGAGAAAAAGCAATCGCTGAAAAAGTAACGTGGATGGTTAAAGGTTTGTTGTCCTTTTATTTCTTCAGTCTTATTATTGATATACATACACCATATCCTTTATTTATCTATTCAGCTACCTATCTATCTGTCTATCTATCATGCCTTCTTTTGACATAGAGTTTTAGAACAAAGTGAAACAGTCATTTGTGTTAGTTGTCTGGGTGGATAGCCTGACCTGGGATAATAGCCAGTCAACACTTTGGCCTGTCACAGACTGACAGCAGTTGTTCACTTTGTCACTGGATGAGTGGAGTGGGCCACTTACAGAGGACTTAGAGTTAGAGTGCCGGTTTTCTTGCTACAGACTCCATCCCTCCATACTCCTTTGTCTTACCCCTCCGTTCTAAGCTGTTTCCCCGCAAGACGTTGTTTTTCAATCTCTTTGTCATTGCACTTCTGCCACTACATCTTCTTCACTCCAAAGTTTCCGCTGTATCGCATTGTTGGGTGGTTTCTTTTTGTCTGTTTCCTTTAATCTAACTGCTCCTCTCTCATCTTGCAGGAATGGTTTTCTATGGGTAGGTCTCTTGCACATCCCAAGTTGGATGTTCTCTGTCAGTAATGTTGTTGTTCTCCCCTCTCCTCATGGTTACCACTAAGTCCTCTCGTCTGATTTATCCACGTTATTTCCTAAAGTCATCGCTTGTTTCCCGGTCAAGTCTTTTTATTGGAAGTTTTTATGGACGGAAGATACGTGTGGGTAAGGAAGGGGGCAGGGGGTTGGGGTGGACGGGGGTATGGGATGGGCCAAAAGGCGTGTCAGTCATGTGTGTGTGTGTGTGTGTGTGTGTGTGTGTGTGTGTGTGAAGACTTATGTGAATGTGTACATCCTTTGTTACTTCTTTCTTTCCTGGTCTTGTGACTTTATTTTTTTCCTACCTAATTCTGTGACTTTATTTTTCGTGTAACTTTCTTTCTGATAATGTATAAAGAATTCATTATAGAAAAAGAAAAGATTCATAAAAGGAAAATTTATCATTCAGACATGCTACCTGAAGCTCAAAAGTAAATATGCAAAGTTAAAACTTTAGGCAATTCATCAATTGAGTGACTGATTGGTCTGTCTAAATTATGATAATAATTATTTTCATTATTTTATTCATCGTCGTTATCGTAGTTTAAACTTCTGCCCGGGTTAGATTTTCACCAGGTATCCTAAAATTGCCCGGACACCGACGTCCAGTGAAAGAGTGTGTGTCCTTATCGCTGTGACAAGTTCGCTGCCTGGACCACAGACTATTTTCATCAGTGGTGACAACAAGTGTGAGACGGCCAAGACTGAGTTGAGTGTGTTAATTAAGCTGACTGTTTGTGTGGTTATGGCCAACCTCAGGACGTCTTGTTGGTACGGTCTCTTCAACCCACGAGCTCTGCGTTCATCCTTTACTTGTCAGCTGTTTTACATACCTGTAGAGATTTGGGATCATAGACATACATAGTGTAAATATATAATTCCGTGTTTGGGATACGGACATCTTCTTCTTCTTCTTCTTCATTCGTGGGCTGCAACTCCCACGTTCATTCGTATACCAACATTCGAACCCAGGCCCCTCAGATTGAAAGTCAACACTTTAACCACTCGGCTATCGTGCCCGTCTGACACGGACATAAATTCCATTCGTAACCATGGATTTGGGAAGACAGCCAACAGGTGTCTTGTTAGGTAATTGACGGCTGTCATTGTTATTGCCTTGTCAACTCCAGTAGTGATGGTTCCAAGTGGTCACTTCACAGCTGGGTGCCAACAGGAACAAAGCCTGGTGGAAGGCCCGCTGCTGTGAATTGAGGAGAAGTGCAATTGCCCGAAGCAAGACACATGACAGAAAGACAGAGAGAACAACAATGCTCTGTGTGTGTGTGTGTGTGTGTGTGTGTGTGTGTGTTCGTTCTTTAGTTTAATGTCTTTTCACTGTAAGTGATATTAGACGAGAGTAGGAAAAAAAAATCGAGTGGGAGGAGGGGAAGGGGGCGGGGATTACTGTGTACACATGCCAGTAAGGGAAAGTGTGTGTGTGTGTGTGTGTGTGTGTGTGTGTGTGTGTGTGTGTGTGTGTGTGTTATAGAAAATAATTTTGTTTAAATAATAATAATAATAATAATAATAATAATAAATTAAAAAACAACAACAATATTACATATTTCTAATGAAAAACTAACAACTATAACAGCAATCCAGCTGGATTATTTAACAAGGAGTTGAAAAAGTCATACATTAGCAATGGACTGCTGAAGATAGTCAACACTGAAGATGATTTCATTTCAGGGATTTGAGACTTTAACATATTGCAAGTTGGTATATGATTGGCTGTTATGTGAGCACCACAGATGCAAGAAACATTACTGACATATTTTGTCCTAAAACAATTCATTTTCCATCTGCAGATTAGAGAAATGATTTGCCTCTTATGAAAATCATTATGGTAATGTTTTCCCATGAAACTATACATTTTCTGTATGTTCATACGTAACTCCGTGCTACAGGTGTGTTTTTCCTCAAACTGAAATTTTGACCATTGGACTTTTTCTACCATGGTGTAACATTCCTGTAGTGAAAGTGAAATATTTAAATCTAACTCCTTCTTGGAGCTTCTAGCTCCTTTTCTTAGCCAAACTGTCAACTTTTTCATTATAGTAAAAGCCGCAATGAGAAGGAATCCAGCAAAAGGTTATGTGAGAGCCTTTTAGTAAGAGTTCGCGAATCAAATGGTTAATTTCAATCATGAGTATAATACCTAACCGTTTCTTTTGTAAGTTCAGTAGTGTGAAGAACTGATTTAGAATCAACACAAAATAGAATCTGAAATATAGTTTTCGGAAAGGATATCATGAAATTTAACGCCAATAGAATTGCTATGAGTTCAGCTGTGAAGATGGATTTATTCTCTCCCAGTTGAAGTGAGTTTTGAAAAGTTAAGGTCAGGAATAACGAAAGCAGCACCAGCTCTATCATTTACAACAGAGCCGTCTGTAAATATCTTTAGATGATGAAGGTATTTCTCTTCCAAATGGATTCGTACATGTGATGTAAGTAAATTTATGTTGTCATCTTTGGCCAGATCAGTGTGATCGATATCAAATTATGGTCTTTGAAGTTCCCATACAGGTGTAGGTGATACTACAGACCTTTTAGCAAAATGTGGGGTTTTATTCACGCCAGAATTTGTTAAAATACTTGACGTATATGTTCTGTGTGGTATGAGAGGATATAGATCCAGCTCTCTTTGGAAAATCACGGTCGGATTTGAGAGTTATTTCTGATTCCAAATCATTTTCGTCCGTTAAACTTCTCAAGACAATTTTACTACACGCAAGTTCCTCTAATGGTAATACTCCCGCTGCACTGTACGTTTTCTTACTTGAAGCATGGACTGGTAAGCCAAGTACTGTGTGTGTGTGTGTGTGTGTGTGTGTGTGTGTGTGTCAGTCTACCTGTGTGTGTGTGAGTCTACCTGTGTGTGTGTGTGTGTGTGTGTGTGTGTGTGTGTGTGTGTGTGTGTGTGTGTGTGTGTGCGGGGGGTATGTGTGTGTGTGTGTATGTGTGTGTGTGTGTGTGGGGTGGAGTATGTGTGTGTATGTGTGTGTGTGTACGTGTGTGTGTGTGTCTGTGTGTCTGTGTGTCTCTGTGTGTGACTGTGTTTGTGTGTCTGCGTACACGTATGTTTGTTATCATTGATGTTGCTACAGTGCACCGTCTTTTCAGAGCGTGCGCGCGTGTGCGTGCGTGCGTGGGTGTGTGTGTGTGTGTGTGTGTGTGTGTGTGTGTGTGTGTGTGTGTGTGTGTGTGTGTGTGAAAAATCAATAAATAAAATCGAAAACATGAACAATCCATGCAAATACGCATAACCCCACCCCCCTAAACCATATGCCTTAAATATATCTAACAAATGAATATCTTTCCCCCCTGTTTGTATGTTGCAAATCACATCAAGTTACATGATATTGCTTATCAGTGCTTAATCATACTGATTCAAAATCTTTAATTGAGTTCGCTTACTGTTATCATTAGTATTTCGTTCTAAGGATGTTATATTGTAATCTCATTTTTTTACACAAAATTTCACCAATTATAAGTTATCTAATACACAAACACACACACACACACACACACACACACACACACACACACACACACACCACACACACTGCGTGAACAGTTACTTTTCCCTCACAAGTAGCCGTCTTTTTCCTCTATGTTTGATCAAATAACACTTATGGTTAAAAGACGCTAAACTGAAGAAGAAGAAGAATACAACAGCAGCAACAACAACAACCACACACACACACACACACACACACACACACGCACTCGGGGGAGTATCGACACACTGGGAAGTATCGACACGCTCCCGGACGGAAGTGTACACCTGGGCTCTTTCCGGCCTTTCAAATCCTGCCCTGTCACACGCTTCGCTGATCTCTTCTTCACAGTGCTGTGCCGCCACAGGAAGCCATTGTGGTGCGTAGTACTGTTGGCATCGCTGAGGTTTATACATTTGCAGCATATTGATTTTCATTTAGCTGTACAATCACGATGTTTAGAGAGAGAGAGGCACAGAAAGACAGAGAGAGAGAGAGAAGGAGGGAGGGAGAGGGAGAGTAAGAGCTAGCGACAGTTATCTTGGTGAAAAGAGATTATGTAAATGATTCCGTATCCACTTAAAAAGGTCTAACGTGTCATTCTGTTTTTCTGAACATGTATTGATGGCTGCAGTTGCAGTTAAAACAGATGCATCTCAAAATAAATCACGTGATGAAGTTTCGTTTATTCATTTATAGTCTGTTCATCTAAGATGATGATATTAGACTGTATCATGTGATAAAGAAGTTTGAAAAAGCTACAGACAAGCTTTAGAGAGAATCAGACCCCAGGCATTTTCAATGAATTATTATGCCATATTTTCTTCTTGTTTCTGTCTCCTGGTCTCCCTCTCTCTCTCTTAAAGTGTTGCAAAACCCATTGCTGGAACAATGAATAATAGAAATAAGATTATTCACCAACTAACGATTTTAAGATAATCTGACATAATTATGACGTGTGTGTAAGTGCCCAGTGTGTGCATGCATGCATATGCGCGTTTGATTGTGTGTGTGTGTGTGTGTGTTGTGTGTGTGTGTGTGTGTGTGTGTTGCTATTGGGCTGTTATTTTGAAGTGGTTAGAACAAGTATCTGTTAAAGTGTCATTTCCCCCTGTCTAAAGGGCTTTAATGCTTGTTGGCGTCAGTCTAGCTGTCTCGGGAGAAAATGGAACTCTGCGCCTGGTTCAGTCAAGTTGTTGAGTTGCAGCGCCTGCTTTAATGCTGAATGGACAATAAAATATGTCAGTGTCAGTCTCTCTCTCTCCCCCCTCTCTTCTTCTTCTGCTTCTTCGTTCGTAGGCTGCAACTCCCACGTTCACTCGTATGCACACGAGTGGACTTTTTACGTGTATGACCGTTTTTACCCCGCCATGTAAGCAGCCATACTCCGCTTTCGGGGGTGTGCATGCTGGGTATGTTCTTGTTTCCATAACCCACCGAACGCTGACATGGATTACGGGATCTTTAACGTGCGTATTTGATCTTCTGCTTGCATATACACACGAAGGGGTTTCAGGCACTAGCAGGTCTGCACATATGTTGACCTGGGAGATCGTCAAAATCTCCACCCTTCACCCACCAGGCGCCGTCACCGTGATTCGAACCCGGGACCCTCAGATTGAAAGTCCAACGCTTAAACCATTTGGCTATTGCGCCCGTCTCCCCCCTCTCTCAACCCTCTGTGTGTGTGTGTGTGTGTGTGTGTGTGTGTGTGTGTGTGTGTGTGTGTGTATACTCGTATGTGTCAGTGTGTGTCAGAGAGAGCGTGTGTGAGTGAGACACGGAGGGTCAAAGCAAGAGAGAGAGAGCAGTACAGAGAGGAAGAAAGAGACAAAGATAGAGAGACAGACAGATAGACAAAGCGTGAGAGACAGAGGGACAGACAGGCAGACAGACAGAGAGAAAGAGAGAGGTTGGTGCTTCTCACTTATACTTGTTTTCAAATCTGCTCCATCTCAGTTGCTTGCAGGGTTTTTGCACAGTTTATCAAGTTCATGAAGTGCCCGAGACTTACCTTGATGGACATGACCACGAGAAGTCGGGAACTACGTTTCTGTAATGTGGAGTGATGGCCTAGAGGTAACGCGTCCGCCTAGGAAGCGAGAGAATCTGAGCGCGCTGGTTCGAATCACGGTTCAGCCGCCGATATTTTCTCCCCCTCCACTAGACCTTGAGTGGTGGTCTGGACGCTAGTCATTCGGATGAGACGATAAACCGAGGTCCCGTGTGCAGCATGCACTTAGCGCACGTAAAAGAACCCACGGCAACACAAAGGGTTGTTCCTGGCAAAAATTCTGTAGAAAAATCCACATCGGTAGGAAAAACAAATAAAACTGCATGCAGGAAAAAATACAAAAAAAAGGGTGGCGCTGTAGTGTAGCGACGCGCTCTCCCTGGGGAGAGCAGCCCGAATTTCACACAGAGAAATCTGTTGTGATAAAAAGAAATACAAATACAAATAATGGTTGAACACTGAAAGGCCAGCTGTTGCTGCGGGCAGTCTCGAATAAAGTTTCTGGTGTTTGTGGAATCCCGAAAACTTTCGGGCTGGGCTCTGTCTCCAGTACCTGAGTGGTGTCATCACGTACCAGCACACAACAGGAAGGACGGGCGAGTCAGAAGTCACTCACCACCACATCCATCCTCATTCTCTTCCCGAACGATCACTGCTCCACGTGCTGTGCTCTCCTTCATCAGTGTCAGTATCAGTATCAGCTCAATATAATTAGATGTTAATTTTTTTTTAACAGTGAAAATTTTATTAATTTTCGTGCATTGTAGATTAATGGAAGGATAGACAAACGGATGGTGTGTGTGTGTGTGTGTGTGTGTGTGTGTGTGTGTGTGTGTGTGTGTGTGTGTGTTGTTGTAGGTGTGTGTAGGTGTAGGTGTAGGTGTGGGTGTGTGTGTGTGTGTGTGTGTGTGTGTGTGTGTGTGTGTGTGTGTGTGTGAGAGAGAGAGAGAGAGAGAGAGAGAGAGAGAGAGAGAGAGAGAGAGAGAGACACGCTGCAATACGAACAGATATTTCGTATGTGCTACAGAGAATTCTCCACTGACTGAAAGTAATGCCATACTAGATGATCACTAGATACCAGGGTTGCTTGAAGTCTTCTTCACATGTTGAATTTTTGTGATTTATTTGCATTCACGAAAGTCTTAAACGTGTAATATGCTACAAGGAAGATAAAAAGAAAGAAGGAAATACTAAAAAAAACCAACAAAAAACCACCAACAAAAACCCCAACAAACAAAGAAAAGCAGTCTCAAAATGTTTATTCTGTCATGTTTCAAGTGCTGTTCGCGTGAGACGTGTGTTGACAAACACACACACACAAAAAGAGTAGGGAAATATCAATCAGCTGTACAACAATTCTGATCGTAAGTAATGTTTACAAACTGACCATTCAAACCATTGGTACGACGGTCTTTTCAACGAGCGTACAAGTGTTCTTATTCCATCTTCAAACAATTACTTCAGCCTGAGAAAACAAAACAAAACAAAAAAACTAAAACAAAAAAAAAAGACTGCATTATTGGTAAGTCTAACTAAACTATAAAAAAAAGAAGAAAAAGAAGAAAAAAAAGAGTTGACTTTCAAAATGAATACGTCAAGTTTCAGACAACTGCAATAACAAACCTAATGACAGAAATCCATCCAAATATATATGTAATGAAATCGTGTTTAAAGCGCCAGCTGATGCCAAACACTCAACATCAAATCAAAACCTGCTTGCAGTACTGGCCAGATCGTATGATCCTTTACAATCAGTTTTTTAGCGTTGTCGAAGATCCAAGTTGAAACAGACGGTAGTTCACTCATCGCATTATGTGTTTTTGGTACTGGACAGTCGGGAATTTGTGAAGTGTTCGCTGGCTTGTTATCCGGTTACTTTTTCTGAATGCGCGTCAGTCTGCGCATGAGGTCACGTGCTGTAAGAGTCTGCAATCAAATGGAGATGGACAGAGACAGTAAGTGTATGACTGTGTGAGACTCTGCAATCAAAGAGAGATGGACAGAGACAGTAAGTGTATGACTGTGTGAGACTGCAATCAAAGAGAGATGGACAGAGACAGTAAGTGTATGACTGTGTGAGACTGCAATCAAAAGAGAGATGGACAGAGACAGTAAGTGTATGACTGTGTGAGACTCTGCAATCAAAGAGAGATGGACAGAGACAGTAAGTGTATGACTGTGTGAGACTCTGCAATCAAAAGAGATGGACAGAGACAGTAAGTGTATGACTGTGAGACTCTGCAATCAAAAGAGATGGACAGAAACAGTAAGTGTATGACTGTGTGAGACTCTGCAATCAAAGAGAGATGGACAGAGACAGTAAGTGTATGACTGTGTGAGACTCTGCAATCAAAAGAGATGGACAGAAACAGTAAGTGTATGACTGCTCGCGCTGTGCGTGACGTCTAAATTACGAATACAAATTGGAATTATAGTCGATTTTCTGGCACAGACACAGATACAGAAGGGCGTGCACACACACACACACACACACACACAGGTAGACAAAATGAAAGAGAGAGAGGAGACAGGCACAGAAACAGAAGAGAGAGAGAGAGAGTGATAGAGAGAGAGAGGAGACAGGCACAGAAACAGAAGAGAGAGAGAGAGAGACAGGCACAGAAACAGAAGAGAGAGAGAGACAGACACAGAAACAGAAGAGAGAGAGAGAGAGAGAGAGAGAGAGAGAGAGAGAGAGAACGAACGAACGAACGAACGATTTATTCAATATAAGGCCATTGCCCCATTTGAAGGGGTCAAACAAAGGTAAAGAAACTTTTCTACCTTATATAATGTTATGAATATTGTTAACATACAAATAACATACGGACACAAAAGTATTGCGTGAACAATACTCAGATTCCAAGAGAAAAACAACAAAACGAACAAGCAACAAAAAAGCAATCGTCTTTGCATTACTCTCTGACATCGAACAATTCTGTTGCGTTCTCACGCCTCTTCAAAGCTTTGTATATATATAGAGAGAAATTTATCATTATATTTTCATTTTTTGATGAAAAGAGCATTTGTAACGAAAACAGGTTCTGCTTATAAATATGTGGTATAAATTTTGTTCTTAAATCGTGAAGACAGTGGCAGCGTAATACAAAGTGGACTTCATCTTGAGTTTCTTCTTTACACAATGGACATATTTAATCTTTTTCGTAACTGTATCGGGAACTATGTACAGCAATTTCCGACATCCCCAATCTAAATTTTGTCAACGCATACCTCACATGTCTATTCATATTCAATAAGATATAAGGTTCGACGGTGGGAAGTGTTAAATTTTCTATATAAGCTAAACCTATCACTTGAATTCATGTGTTCTTCCCACTGTTGCCATCTAACATCAATGAGTCTTTGCCTGAATGTCCTAATAAAAGTTTGCATGCATCCTACCCCCTGATATTCCCAAACATACAAGAACCCATTATTACATAGAACGTTTCGGACTTTGGTTACCCAGTTGGTTTTTCCTTTTTCATCCAGTAACAACGATTTATAAGCTTTTGACGGTAATCTGTTTTCATCCATTTGTACTAATCTGAACCAATATCTTATACTTCGAATAACAGCATTGATACAAATAGGAAACCTTCCAAGTTCTCCATACACTAAATCGTTTGGAGTTTTCATGCTAACGCCAAGGTATCTTTTTAATGCAAACAAATGAACTTTCTCAACCACTGATGAACTAGATTCAAGGCCCCATAATTCAGCTCCATAGAGAGCCACTGGCTGTACCTGAGTATCAAACAATTTTATATATAAGTTCAGAGAAGTATTATTAAGTTTATACAACTTACTTAATATAGACAGAAGACATCTTTTAGCTCTGCATGCCAGATCTTCACAAGCAAACTTAAAACTGAGTTTCGTTGAAAAATATATACCAAGGTATTTATATGAATTCACAACTTCCATCTCAGTGCCATTATAATACCATTTCTCACAAGCAGCCAAAAAACCACCTTTTCTAAAGACCACAATGTTACTTTTACTCAAATTCACTTTAAGCTCCAAATTTGAAGTCCCTCTGGCTAAACTGTTTAACTGAGACTGGAGGCCAACAACTGTTTCGGATAATAACAAAATATCAAGAGAGAGAGAGAGAGAGAGAGAGAGAGAGAGAGAGAGAGAGAGAGAGAGAGGAGAAGAAAAAAAGGGAAACAGCGACAAAGGAAGAAAGAGGAGGCTGAAGACCAGAAGGAAACAAAGGGAAAGAAGCAAATAAATCAGAAAGGGAAAAAAAAGTAAGAAAGAAAGAAAGAGGAGAAAAACCAGATACAATGACGGGTGCAATAGCCGAATGGTTAAAGCGCTGGACTTTCAATCTGAGGGTCCTGGGTTCGAATCTCGGTGCACCTGGTGGGTAAAGGGTGGAGATTTTTCCGATCTCCCAGGTCAACATATGTGCAGACCTGCTAGTGCCTGAACCCCCTTCGTGTGTATGCGCACGCAGAAGATCAAATACGCACGTTAAAGATCCTGTAATCCATGTCAGCGTTCGGTGGGTTATGGAAACAATATACCCAGCATGCACACCCCCGAAAACGGAGTATGGCAGCCTACATGGCGGGGTAAATAAAAAAAACAAAACCGGTCATACACATAAAATGTTACATGTCTGTCTGAGTGTGTATGTGTGTGCGTCTGAAATCTGATTGAATGACACAGGAAACGAATGATGAGCCGGCGCCCAGTGACAGCCGTCAGTCGGCTCTACCCAGGTAGGCAGCCTGTGGTGCAAATGTCCCCGTGTATGTAAAGCGCTTAGAGCTTGGTCTCTGACCGAGGATAGGCGCTATATAAGTATCCACATCAATCAATCAACAATTATATACATATAAACAAAGGAGGGAGTGGGGGAGGGTGTGTGTGTGTGTGTGTGGGGGGGGGGGGGGGGATAGACAAGGAGATGAGTGGATGCACAAGTGAAGAAATGATAACGGCACCAGAACAGTACTTAAAAAAACAAAACCTGATAACACATAGTCAACAATCAAAAATAAAAGCAGCCGAAACTGAAAAAGAAAAATAGAAAGATAGAAACAATATCAAATCACATAGAAACAAATACGGAAATTAGAGTAACAAAAATGAAGAATGGAACAAAACAAGAACTAAGAAATGAAAGAAAACGCAGAAATCAAACGAGGTAAACAGATAAACTTCTTCTTCTGCATTCGTGGGCTGCAACTCCCACGTTCACTCGTATGTGCACGAGTGGGCTTTTACGTGTATGACCGTTTTTACCCCGCCATGTAGGCAGCCAAACTCCGCTTACGGGGGGTATTTGCTGGGTAAATTTTTGTTTCCATAACCCACCGAACGCGACATGGATTACAGGATCTTTAACATGCGGATTTGATCTTCTGCTTGCGTATACACACGAAAGGGGTTCAGGCACAAGCAGGTCTGCAGTGTGTTGACCTGGGAGATCGGAAAAATCTCCATCCTTTACCCACCAGGCGCCGTTACCGAGATTCGAACCCGGGACCCTTAGATTGAAAGTCCAACGCTTCAACCACTCGGCTATTGCGCCCATAAAAAAAAGGGGTGAAGAAGAAGGAAAAGAAGAATAAGGAAGGAAACAGGACAAAGAAACAAATGACAGGATCACAAGGAACAACAACACCACCACCACCAGCACATTCATTCTCAGGGGTCCGAGCGCTGAACATTATAGACAAGAAAGTCAGAATCATATTTTGAGGAATAATGGAAATAAGAAACATCTGATTTCACTTTCAACACACACACACATAAACGAGGAAAACAAAACAAAGCTACGAGTACAGCGCACTCCTTACAGTGAGCGCATTACTCCTTCCATAAATGTCGAACTGTTACTGAATTACACCCCCCCCCACACACACACACACCTCCCACCCACTGTTCTTGAACGCCTCTTTCTTATCCATTCCTACCCCAACTGCATATCATTCCACAAACTTATATGGCAATCCGTTAACGTTTTTACTTTTCAACCCTGTCTTCGAATGGTGAAACATGCTTTTAAACATCACCCAGTTCGGGATAACTGATCGCCACAAAAATCCCATTAGTTAATCACTGAGTCATAGTTGACATCCCCTCACAATATCAGCATCACTCATTTACATTTAACCCCACCACCCCTCCAACATACACATTACTATCTGTCTGTCTGTCTGTCTGTCTGTACTCACCTGCAGGACTGCTTCAAAAGGTTGCTCTCGCCGCTCTGTCTCTGTCTCATCCATTGAACGTCTCTTGTAGCCGGGGCCTGAAAGCACAGGCATGTGTTACAGAAGATGGAAGCACAGACTTCACACAAGAAAGATCATCATCATGGTACATGTAAGTACAGACTTTTGACATGTGAACAGAGGCACATTATAAATGCATTGTGACATGCACACACGCATACATATAGGATATATACACTTTGCGATACGGGATGATAGTTCACTACCAATACCCAGATATCGGGATGATAGTTCACCACCAATACCCAGATATCGGGATGATAGTTCACCACCAATACCCAGATATCGGGATTATAGTTCACCACCAATACCCAGATATCGGGATGATAGTTCACCACCAATACCCAGATATCGGGATGATAGTTCACCACCAATACCCAGATATCGGGATGACAGTTCACTACCGATACCCAGATATCGGGATGACAGTTCACTACCGATACCCAGATATCGGGATGACAGTTCACTACCGATACCCAGATATCGAAGGAGTCCACAGAGGACGAACTGCAGTCACATCAGGCATACACTTGGCTCTCTCCCTCTAAGACAATTCAAACGAGCCCCCTGTTGAAGTCTTTGAAGGGGTTTTGTATTAATTTTCCGAACGGAATGGATGTTTGGTTGTTTCATGTGGTATGTATATACTACTATATAAACACACACACACACACATCTCTCTCTCTCTCTCTCTCTCTCTATATATATATATATATATATATATATATCTAACAGACTTCCCTGCCCTCCACAAGTCTTACATCATGGGGAAATATCCCTGCTACCTTGTAGGTCAACTTGGAAAAGTCAAAGTCTAAGGGAGTAATTCCCACCACCACTCCCTCCACCCCACCCCCCAAAACACACACACACACACACACACACACACACACACACACACACACACACACACACACACAATCCAGAGTGGACCCATCAACGTGGCTTAGTGATGAAACCCCATCGCTCCTGCGGCTCCTTCAGTCGTGGTCAGAACGTGCCTCTCTGTGCCCCTCCTGGCTACAGCGGCTGGGCCGTGAGCGGGGTGGTGGTGCTCGGGCAACCCACGACTTCCATTCGCCCAGGACTCCGTGACACCATTCCTCTCCTCTCTTTGCCTCCCTTTCCAAGTCCTGGGGCGATGGGCCAGTGGCAACAACGGCAGGAGGTCCCGCGGGACGGTTGGCCTTAGCCGCTTTGTTTGTCGGTCAAGTTAAGTCTTACTGTGCTTGTGCCCCAGCGTTGATACTTCTCGTTCTCTCTCCATTGACTTCTTCCTCCACCACACGTTTATTATTCATTTTCTTCACTTTATTTATATCTCAGCTTAGTTTTGTTCAAAACTCATGTATGTTCACGTCTTAACTTCTAGTTATGATGACATCCGTCACATATTCAGTATGTACATGTATCAGGACAGGACTTTATATAAGATTTTCTTGTTGTCCTGTTCATCGTTTTGTGACATGTTCCAAATAAAATACTGTTTAACTCTCTCCATACGAACGGCGAAAGAGACGACGTTAACAGCGTTTCACCCCAATTACCATCATCAAAATATTGCAATCGGAAGGCTCTTATACTGAAGAGGTAAGTGTTGACAAAGAAAACCACAATTCTGACGACGGAAGCTAAAGGTTGGGTCATTCAGACACCCACTGGGCATCCGAGGGGTCTGTGTAGAGGAGAAGAGAGGACTGGCCGTACTGAGTGAGTTAAAGCAACGGCAGGAGTCATGTCGTTGGGAACCGCGAGTCACGGACCTGCACATGGACGGCCAGGGTTGCATGGTCGTTCTCTCTTCACTCCATGCAAGGGCGGGATGCGACAGCTACTCTGGCGGTGGAGCAGCCCTCTTCAGGGACAGCACTGCTCCCCCTCTTGAGTAAGGGTCTCGAAAAGGAGACCAAAAGGAAAGCTTGTCTTCTCGCACCCTGTCAGCGTACCGCAGCTAACTGGACATTTACAATGTCAGTCGAAACGTAAAGAAATCATCCTCGAAAGAAATTAATTTTATGTGCTGAATTCTGAAATATTAGGACACCGATTGAGAACAAGCACTGCGGCAAACCAGAACGTCGAACAGCACTCACTGGTCGCCAGCTCCAGAGATACAACATCGACATTGCTGCCCTCAGCGAAACACGCCCAGGAGACACTGGGGAGATAACTGGAGCTGGCTACGCTTTCTTTTGGTCAGGAAGGACTTTATATGAACGCTGGAAAGCTGGGGTTGGGTTTGCCATCTACATCGCAATCGTCAAGTACCTGGGTTCCCTCCCTAAAGGAACCAGCGACCACCTGATCGTGATGAGGTGCTGTTGTAAGGGAAGACGCACATGACGTACTCACCCACCTTGACCTACTTCCAGAAGGAGACAGCACTGCTCTATCTGAACCTCGTTGGCATGCTATGTTCTGTCCTTTATATATATATATATATATTTTTTTTTTTTTTTTATAATTTATTTATTTATTTATTTAGTTAGTTTTTTCATCATTATTAATTGGCGTCTTTGATCAGATCGTAGAGGCATGTGTTGATCGGTCCATCAGTCTGCACTGTTTGAGAGGGAGACAGAGAACGCGTCCGATCCGCCGATCATGGTTTCGCCAAAGGAACTGGACTTGTCCGGGGTGATCATAGTTTATATATCGTAATTTCATTCTTATTATTGTTGCTTTTATTATTATTCTTTTTTTTTGCTGCCCCATCATGTGCACCACTTCAGTCGCATTACTCTCACGCCACTCATTCCGAGTCATCCATACAAGGTACAACCGGTTCGTCTGTCGCATTTCCAGCGTCAGCATTCTGCAGGAAACCATTCATTGATGTTAGGTCGCCAGGAGACCACACACCAGAGGAGACCCTGCACGGCTGCTGAGGCACTTCAGTGGTGTTCAGTCGCGCCTGTTCTGATTTTACGTACTTAGCACATCATCTTATTAGCCCCCTACTGACGAGAATAGTAGCTTAGTCGCGGAGCCAGACTGAGTGAGTACCCCCCCCCCCCACCCCACCCCACACCTCATCCACGCCCTCTCTTCCCCTACCAGAGTGGATACCGCCACCACTTCCCTCAAACGACAACCACCCATGAATCTGCCGACACTGAAGACCTTGTCAGGACTCACCCCAAGCACGGAAGTGGATGGGTATCATAATGATATCCCGGCGTTCACCAGGCCAGAGAGATACATACACTTGCAGTGATGGTCAGGAAATGAGAGCAAAACACCTAAAGGCGCATCCGTGAAGTGGATGATACTCGACTGTGTGGTCACAGTCTTCCCATATTAGCTCATAACACACTCAACGCTAGGCAGGAGCTAGCCGCGGGCCGAAAAAAACACCTCCGCTGGGAATCGAACCCGCGTCTTTCCAGCCGTCAGTCCGCGACGATAACCACTTGGCCACGGCGGCTGGCTGTCATTGCTTTCTGGTAATGATGGCAAAGTACACGGAGCTATATTGTTGTTGCTGCAGTCGCTGTTGCTGTCATCGTCATCGCCGTTGCTGTTGTTGCTGTCTGTCCATACTCACACAACCGTTCCTTCTGTCCTCTCAGCATGTTCAGGGGCTCTTCCACGTTCTCCAGACCTGGGTGTCCCTCACACCTGTCCAGTAGATCATCCAAGCAGTCCATGTAGGTGTCCAAGGTCCTAAACACACACACGTACGTACAGGTACACACGCAGCAATGTCCATGTGGAGTGATGGCCTAGAGGTAACGCATCCGCCTTGGAAGCGAGAGAATCTGAGCGCGCTGGTTCGAATCACGGCTCAGCCGCCGATATTTTCTCCCCCTCCACTAGACCTTGAGTGGTGGTCTGGACGCTAGTCAATCGGATGAGACGATAAATCGAGGTCCCGTGTACAGCATGCACTCAGCGCGCGTAAAAGAACCCACGGCAACAAAAGGGTTGTTCCTGGCAAAATTATGTAGAAAAATCCACTTCGATAGGAAAAACAAATAAAACTGCACGCAGAAAAAAACAAAAAATTGGGTGGCGCTGTAGTGTAGCAACGTGCTCTCCGTGGGGAGAGCAGCCCGAATTTCACACAGATAAATCTGTTGTGATAAAAAAAAAATACAAATACAAATAATGCTGCGAGGTAAAGGGAGCATGGCTTGCATGCTGTTCGGTTTTCAAATTCAAGGTCTCAAGACTTCAAGAAAATTCCCAAAAGAATAGAAGAATCTTATTCCTTTATATACTGGAGAAAAACCCAAATGCTTTGTATAAGAGGCTGTAAAAAGGAGACTTTATATTAAAAAAAACATAACCTGTCCACATGCTGAGTTCACCTGGAGTAAGCAACTCCACTGCCCAGACCAGGGGCAAGTAACAGCACAGGAGATACATTATTCGTGGAAATGTTATACATGTGTGAGAGGGTTGGAGTGTAAGGGAGGGTTGTTCATCTTGGCATGCGTGTGTGTGTGCGCGAGAACAGATGTGTATTTGTTTCCGTGTGAGACAATTGATACGTGTTGATGTCAAGGGCAGTGAGTACATCTCTCCCTCCGAACAGGAGAATAACATTCTAGAATCTAGAAACAAACGATTATCGTGGTTTGTTGTTTTGTTCTTAAGAATGGAGCAAGCATAACAACAAATAACGAGAAAAATTGATAAAACCAGGAGTGTCGACGAGGGAAACTTCCACAAGAGGGGACATTATAACTGACAACAACAACAGCAGCAACATCCTAACACGGGAATCATCACACAGTGGAGTGGGGGGCCTGTCATTAACACAGCACCAGACTTAGGAAGCGAGGGCCGACTCCCTCAAGGACCAGTTTTCTTCCACCATCATTCCTCACTTGACTTTGAATCGAGTTCAAGTCTTTCAGATGAGACTGACGACACTCACTTTACACACAAAAAAGAGCCCAAATCGACACTTTCGTTCTTGATTACGAGTGGGATTTTATGGGTACGACTGTTTTTACCCTACCGTTTAGGCAGCCACAGTCCGTCATCGCGGGTATTTTTGCTCAGTTTGCCGTGAAGGTACACGTTATGTACATTACATATCAGTCTGATGATACCCACCGGCACATGGAGGCACGGCTGGAAGATTGCTGCATGGCAGAAACATGCTGGTTGCAGCGATGCGCATCTTCCATGATGTTTGGGCAGTCATCGCCACCTGAGGAACCCGAGGAACCTGGAAACAGAGGACAGGTCTTCGTATGTTCTTCAATGAAATGTTGAATGTCTGTCCGATAGTAGAGATATTAGGTGGAGAGAGAGACATGGGCACGGACATTGTTTATTGCCATTGACAATACTACCCTCTGGCAAGGGGGACAATGTATGAACAAAGAATAACGGCGGTTTACACAGACATTAAAACATTGCTAAGAGTAAAAAGAAAATCAACCACAAAACAACAACAACAACAACAAAAACCCACAAAAAACCCCCAAACAAAACAAAAACAAAACAAAAACAAACAAACAAACAAAAAAAACACCAAAAACAATAACAACGACAAAATAATAAAATACAACATATTGCTAAGATTAAAAAGGAAAATGAATCCAACTTTCTACAAAGTCATTCAGAATTACAAAATGTGGAGCTGGCATCAGGGAAACAGCGTTTTTTCGATAACTATGAGGCTTCCGAAGTTAATTTCTTTTTCCGACAATCCCAAGCTAGGGCGATTAAATTCGCTAGTGATCTTATTCTTAATTCATCATCTATCAAAAGCATACTAGTATGGTTCATATTCTTTAAGTTTTCACCGTTAAAAATTAAGCATTTTTTAAAAAAATTTCTTCATAATACTAACACATAAAAAGGAAATGAGTTTCATCTTCAACTGAAGCACTACACATAGGACAAGGGGACCGTGTGGACGTGTCAGCAGAGAAACATTTTTTTTTTGTTAGCATTTAGTCCTAAAGATCTAAGTCTGAATCGAGCCAGGCTTGTTCTGTACCATTTATTACTTTAATGTATTTTTCTGTCTGAAAAATGTTCTAAAAAGAGAGGAACCAACTGTATTTTTCTGACTCTTCAATGTGGGCATGCCAATCCTGTTTGTACGAATCAATTATTCTGTCTTTAAATTCTGCGAGAAATATTCGATCACTGCCAACACCCTGACACATCCAGCTAATCTCAAAGCCCTGTGTGGTTGAAACATTCTTTACAAAAAAAAAAATCCCAAGAATGTTTTAACCACACACACACACACACACACAGAGGGATTTTGACATGATACTACACTTGTAACGGTATGTTCAGGAGAGCGTGCGTGCTTGTGTGCATACATTCAAATCATTTGGAAAATGCAGAAGGGCCTATCACAGCTTTCGAACAATCAGCAGCTGTTGAACCCGACAGCAGAATAGCGAATCAGTTGGTGTTTGGCTTGAGAAGGAGAAAGTCTCCCAATTGTACAATCAGTTGATTCTGTCTCAGGTGAGCGACGCAGAGATTGTTGTTTGCTTGAAAAAGTCTGTTCAATTCATATATGAGCAAAGTTTTACTTGTTACGTCTGTTTAATTCAATTCATAATTGAGTAAAAACGATTGTTGTTTGAATGCGAAATTGTAATATTGAACATGTTATTCCAAACAGTTTTATTTTATGCCCCCCAAAAAAGCAAAAACGTTTGGCGATTTTTTTAAGGTTTTCTCGAAGCTGTGAGCCGTGATATAAGGGCGTTGTCTCTTATATATGTATGCATGATGTATGTATGACTGTTTAATTATCTATTAAGTAATGAATTCATATGTGCTGTTTTAATCATAATTTTCCTCTTCTCATTATTTTATTATTTTTTTCCCCCTCAAGGCCTGACTAAGCGCGTTGGGTTACGCTGCTGGTCAGGCATCTGCTTGGCAGATGTGTAGCGTATATGGATTTGTCCGAACGCAGTGACGCCTCCTTGAGCTACTGATACTGATACTGTTGTTTTTTGTCGTCATCATTTACTGTTAACGATGACAAAGTACACGGAGCTTTTTTGTTGTTGCTGCATGTCTCTGTTGCTGTCATTGTCATCGTCATCGCCGTTGCTGTCGTTGCAGTCTGTCCTTACTCACACAACTGTTCCCTCTGATCTCGCAACATGCCCAGAGGCTGCTCCACGTCGCTCAGCCCTGGGTGTCCCTCACACCTGTCCAGGAGATCCTCCATGCACTGCAGGTAGGCGTCTATGGACCTAAACATAAACACGCACGTACAGGTACACACCATCACGTGCGCACACACACACACACACACCCCTTCACATCACCTGTCTCACATTAGTCCTATTTTTATCCTTATCTACGTTTTGGATCACAGGACTAATACGCACGCATGTACACACACACACACACACACACACACACACACACACACGTGCACGTGGGTTACTGTTGCATCTTTCTTTCTCCTCTACCCCTTCTCCTGCATTGCCCTTCTCCTGCATTGCCCTTCTCCTGCATTGCCCTTCTCCCCCTGTTCCCTCTTTAAAGGCCACGGTGTGACAACTCAAGGTATCGGCAGAACTGCAGACAGAACTGAAGAACCTTAGTGCCTCAGGCACTCCATAAAGAATCGGAGAATCTTACCCCTTGACCGCCGTACACGTATTACGTACGTGCATAGTGACGACACGGATGACGTCATCAGACAAAGGGAAATAGCTCTGGTGGGCTGAAAATTCACACAGTTTGTCCAGAGTGGTATATCTCCAGACCATTTTCTCAGTTTTAGGCTTATTGTTTTGGGTATTGTTTTATGACCAGAAACACCACTTTCTAGTGTTTTCCCCTTGGCACTGAAGGTGTTTTAATCCTGTATATACTGGAGAATAACCCAAATGCTGTGTATAAGAAGCTGTAAATAAAAAAGGAGGAAATACAAAAAAATCCTGTCCACTTGCTGAAATCACCTGGAAAAAGACCAGGCCAAGGGCTTGTAGCAGCGCAGGAGAGATTATTCGTGGAAATATTGTATGCGTTTGAGAGGGTTGTGTGTGGGCGGGAGGGTTGTTCGTCTGGGCATGCGTGTGTGTGTGTGTGTGTGTGTGTGTGTGTGTGTGTGTGTGTGTGTGTGTGTGTGTGTGTGTGCTGGTGAGTACAACTGTGTATTTGTTTTCGTGGAAGACAACTTATACATGCTGTAGTCTAGGACAGTGAGCTTAACTGCCTGACCAAACGAGAGAACAGTATTATGGAATACATGTGGAGTGATGGCCTAGAGGTAACGCGTCCGCCTAGGAAGCGAGAGAATCTGTGCGCGCTGGTTCGAATCACGGCTCAGCCGCCGATACTTTCTCCCCCTCCACTAGACCTTGAGTGGTGGTCTGGACGCTAGTCATTCGGATGAGACGATAAACCGAGGTCCCGTGTGCAGAACCCGCGGCATCAAAAGGGTTGTTCCTGGCAAAATTCTGTACAAAAATCCACTTCGATAGGAAAAACAAAATGAAACTGCACGCAGTAAAAAAAATACAGATAAATGGGTGGCGCTGTAGTGTAGCGTCGCGCTGTCCATGGGGAGAGCAGCCCGAATTTCACACAGAGAAATGTGTTGTGATAAAATGAAATACAAATACAAGTACATCTTAGGTGGTGGTTGTTTTGTTAGGAATGAAACGAGCAAAACAACAATGTGTATGTATGTGTACGGGTATGACTTTTTACCCTGCCGTTTAGGCAGCCACAGTCCGTCATCGGGTATTTTCACTCAGTTTGCCGTGCAGGGACAAACAATGTACATCACATAACAGGCTGAAGATACCCACTGGCACATCACGGCACGGCTGGGAGCTTGCTGCAGGGTGGTAACATGCTGGTTGCAGCGATTCACATCTCCCATGATGTTTGGGCAGTCATTGTTGACTGAGGCACCTGGAAACAGAGGACATGTCTTTGTAGGTTTGTTCGTTCTTTAATGTTGAATGTCTTGTCTGAATAATGGAGATATGTGTCCATGGTAAACTGAAATAAACTCATTTTCTCTAGAAATATATTTTATTTTCAACAGATGTGGTGTAGCGTATATGGAGCAGACCGTACGCTTTGACACCACCTTGAAACTGAAACTGAAACTGTCAATTTGGTTTAAACGTAGAGCCAAGAATTATTTCTTCCATTGATAACAGTTACAGGTTGCAAGTCTTCGCATTAAATTGTATTTTTGGATCGAGACTTTTATTTCGTGCAGTTTTCGAATCTGCAAGATTTGTTTGGGTCGTTCCCGGTTTGTTGCCAAACAACGTTTGTGTTTCCTGGATTGGTTGTGGTTTTAAGATAGTTTGCCATTCAATTTCACGTCCGCAATTAAAAGAAAAAAGAAAAGAAAAGAAAAAATGAACAGAACACACAGAATGACATTACATACATCACTGACGAGTTTAGTGCATACGAATATTTTAAAGAGGGCACTGAACTAACTAGAATGAATGAACATACTGCAAATTATAGTCTTGGTTCGCCGTCTTGTCTGGAAAGTCTGTCACTGTGGGAGTCGTTCTGCATAAGTATCTGAACAGTAAAGTCATGGAAAAGACGAGAATAGGTTAAAAGTTCGACAGAAAGAAACGTATACCTATGAGCTGTTGAGATATTATTGAAACACAGATCCACTGTAGCTGAAACTGTCAAGGCACAACGTTTCAACAAATGTGCACATTTTTTTTTTTGGACGGGGAACATAAACGTAAAAAAAATAGTTTACACTTATGCAGTTTACACAAAGTCATTGTCTAATTGCAGTAATTCAGATTTTCATACGAAAGAGTATTTATATGACCAATCGGAGCCGGAAAGCCGTGATAAAAACACTGGGAAGTTTGAAACTTTGACACAGTCATGTGTTAGGCCTTTGTCGATTCGCTGATCGTAATTTTGACGAATGAATTGGACCTGACAGAAGTGATTATAGTGCATAGTACGTCCGAAAATGTGTTTGATGTTTGACACTGTTACGATTTATTGAGCCGGATAGCAGTAATGATAATTTCAAAACTTTTATGGGTCTGTATTGCAATCATGAATCAATAAAATGCCGAACGATATGAGCTGCTTCAGCTACAGATGGTTTCCAGTAATACATTGTGAATGGCAGCATGATTAAGATTGACGGTATATAAAGTACTGGTAGCCCCCCCGCTCCCCCCACCCCTACCACCTTTTCCCTCCCTCCACACCACTTGCATTTTCGTTTTCGTTCTTGTAGTCTTTAAATCAGAAGGAATCACAGGTTGGCTATGGAGAATTCGTCTCTTGTTAACAAAAAAATCTTGATTTCGCGCACCCCACTTTCAATCAAATCTCTCTCTCTCTCAACTTGTAACTACTTCTTGTTTAGAAATCTGTTTACTGAACAGCGTTTTTCCTTCCGAAATATGCTTCTTCAAATATCATCACTACACGTTCCGAGCAATTGTAAGCTGCATTAAAAACATTGAAAAAATGGTCTTGCCACTGGAACTACAGTCATTACGAATAAGCGATTTCGTGTTCACAGTTGTTGTGAACAGAATAGCTTTAGGTCATGAATGCAATCACTTTTTGCAGTAATACCTCTTACGGCACTCGTTAAAGAGAGAGTGAGAGAGCGGTGCATGTGTGCGTGCGTGCGTGCGTGCGTGCGTTTGTGTGTGTGTGTGTGTGTGTGTGTGTGTGTGTGTGTGTGTGTGTGTGTGTGTGTGTGTGTGTGTGCGAGCGCGCGCGGACATAGCATCAATAGCACCACCACCACCGAAAACAGCAGTAGTGGTAGCTGTAACTAGAGCAGCAGCAACACCAGCAGGAGTAGTAGAAACAAGATCAGTAGCTGCACTAGTTGCAACAAGAACAACAGCTGCATCATATGTCGAAATCCTAGCGTCGGCAGTCCATGGGGAACTATCGATTTTAGGTCGCCAGGAGGCCGCACACTAGAGGATACCCTGCACTGCAAGTGAGGCACTTCGGTGGTTTTCGGTAGTGAATTTTCTGATTCACAGTTCTTAGGTTGCCACTTACTAAGCCCCCCAACTGACGACAGTAATCACTTAATCGTGGAGCCGGATTGAGTAAGCGTGCCCCACCGACCCCTGGAAATTGGAAACCGCCACCACACCCCTTTAACGACAGCCCCCCAAACAGCCAACACCATAGACCTTGACATGACTCACCCCAAGCACAGAAGTGGATCGCGGATCAAAACTGTGGTCACCATGAGAGCAGGGCATGGAAGGTCACAGAACTTGGGACATTTAAACGAAAAAGATGGAGGAGGAGGAGGAGGAGGATGACGATGCAGCTATGGAGGTCCACGTGACAAGGCTGTACTCCACGCTTCCTTTCATAATGATATCATGGCGTTAACCAGGCCCGAGAGTTACAGACACGTGCTATGTTTACCTAAAGACGCATCCGCGAAGTGGACGATACGTCTTCCTATCTATGCCCATAGCAGACTCAAGTCTGGGTAGCAGCAGTAGAAGTAACAAGAACAGCATAGGCAGTCATGGCAGTAGTAGTCGTAGTCGTCGTCGTCGTCGAAGTAGTAGTAGTAGTAGCAGCAGTAGCAACAGCAGCAGCAGCAGCAGCAACAGTAACAGCAGCAGCAGTAACAGCAGCAGCAGTAACAACAGCAGCAGTAACAGCAGTAGCAGTAACACCAGTACCAACAGTAACAGCAGCAGCAGTAACAGCAGTAACAGTAACAGCAGCAGTAACACCAGTAGCAACAGTAACAGCACCAGCAGTAACAACAGCAGCAGCAGCAGCAGCAGCAGTAACAGCAACAGTAACAGCAGCAGCAGTAACAGCAGCAGCAGTAACAACAGTAACAGCAGCAGCAGCAGCAGCAGCAGCAGCAGCAGCAGCAGCAGCAGCAGCAGTAGCAACAGTAACAGTAGCAACAGTAACAGCAGCAGCAGTAACACCAGTAGCAGTAACACCAGCAGCAGCAGCAGAAACACCAGTAGCAGTAACACCAGCAGCAACAGTAACAGCAGCAGCAGTAACAGTAGCAGCAGTAACAGTAGCAGCAGCAGTAGTAACAGCAGCAGCAGTAACACCAGAAGCAACAGTAACAGCAGCAGTAGCAACAGTAACAGCAGCAGCAGTAACACCAGTATCAACAGTAACAGTAGCAGCAGTAACAGCAGCAGCAGCAGCAGCAGCAACAACAGTAACAGCAGCAGCAGCAGTAACACCAGTAGCAACAGTAACAGCAGCAGTAACAGCAGCATCAGTAACAGCAGCAGCAGTAACACCAGTAGCAACAGTAACAGCAGCAGTAGCAACAGTAACAGCAGCAGCAGTAACACCAGTAGCAACAGTAACAGCAGCAGTAACAGCAGCAACAGTAACAGCAGCAGCAGTAACACCAGTAGCAACAGTAACAGCAGCAGTAACAGCAGCAACAGTAACAGCAGCAACAGTAACAGCAGCAGAGGTAACACCAGTAGCAACAGTAACAGCACCAGTAGCAACAGTAACAGCACCAGTAGCAACAGTAACAGCAGCAGCAGCAGCAGCAGCAGCAGTAACAGCAGCAGCAGCAGCAGCAGCAACAGCAGCAGCAGCAGCAGCAGCAGCAGCAGCAGCAGCCTGTTGGTACTCACATTCCCTTTCCACGTGAGCAATGCTCTGCAGGAGGGCGGCTTGCGCGTGGTCCTCTTGGAGAACAGGATCGTCCTCACACCGGTCCATCAGCTCCTCCACACACGTCACATACGATCTTCCGGCCCTGGGCGATACCATTTTAGTTAAATCCCTTTGTTTCGGGGACAGGGGAAAACCCCCCACATCTATCCAAACTTGTAAGAAAACAAAAGTGCAATGTTGTTGACGCGCAGTACATTTAGCATCAGTAGTTAATAAATAATATTTTCCTTAATATCCCTATGTATAAGAAACAACCCGAAGAAAGTGAGAAAATGACACATGCTACAATCGTCTCCATTTTCAAGAACACTACCCAATAAGATACTTGTAAAAGCATAACCGAGGCCGCAAAACATACAGAATAACTGTCTCCGTTTACAGTACAATAACATGATTGTAGAGTCTACGACATGGTAGTGGATAGTAATAACATTGTTAAGCGTTATTGTATTTTTTGAGGCGCGCATGTTAATAGGAACTCAAAGGCTGGCCAGCAAAGGACAAAGATACAATGCAATGATTTAGTACAAAACTAAAGGAAAGATATGAAAACGAATCCAAAATATTTTTGAAAAGAACTTTGATATCCATCAGTTCATGCATGCCGAATCACCAGTATCAGTAGATACACTGCTGAACCAAATACATACTCAATAACAGGTGGCGGAAGAAAAACAACACAACAACAACAACAACAACAGCAGGTGGCACGTGCTTACTGGCAAGCTTGAACGAGGTCGTTAGGGTCATCCAGGGCCATCAGAGGTCCGTAACAAACGCTGAACTCTGTCATGAGGTCTGGACACACGCGCTCCTCTCTCTTGTCCTTATCGCTCGTCCCTGTGTGCCAGGAAAGGAATCCATGGTCACTTCGGGCGCAACAACAACAATAGCAATAACAAGATGTACAACACGACAACCCGGTGTAACGGAACAGAATGACCCCACCCCCAAGTCAGCTCCATCGAGCCATTCTGGGGAAATCCTGGAATGACTTCAGTGGTAAATTAGCCCGGGAAGACTCAAACCTTCACCCTGAAAATGATGACTCCATGCATTTAGATGAAATGTTATCAAATTATTCAGAAAGCAGAAATCTGTATGTTACTGGTGGGTAAAAAGCAAACAAAGACCCCCCCCCTCCCCTGCCCCTCCTCCTCAAAAAACAACATCCAAAACAAAAAAACAAACAAAACCCAAACAAAACAAACCCCAAAACACAACACACAAACAAAAACAAAAAACAAAACGCTCCCCTCCCAATAAAACAAACAAAACAAAAACAAAAACAAAACAGGGTGGATTGCAATTAGGGCCACGGGAGTAATGTTGGGGCAGTACTATTGACCCTCAAATAACTATCCTTGGAATCTTTCTGAAACAGGGTTCTGCCGCAAAATGACTCCCCCCCCCCCCCCCCCCCCGGACCCCCTTAAAATTTGTCTTGATTTTTTCTTTTTTAATGCGTGTTAAATAAAGACCTCATGCACAAAGATACGTCAAAGCCGCGCGCGCACACACACACACACACACACACACACACACACAGAGGGAGAGGGGGGAAGAGAGAGAGAGAGAGAGAGAGAGAGAGAGAGAGAGAGTTTATTATCTGAGGGTAACAGAATATGCAAGACAATGCTTTTATTTTTCCAATCCAGTCCTTGAAGGGGAAACAGTAACAAAAGAAAGTGGGGAAATCATTATATAAGTGCAGCGTGCA
>NC_134891.1:18170836-18175836 GCF_041734735.1 Babylonia areolata
TATTCTATGTGTATAACCGTTTTATTCATTTGCCCCGCCATGTAGGCAGCCATACTCCGTTTTCGGTGGTGTACATGTTGGGTATGTTCTTGTTTCCATAACCCACCGAACGCTGACATGGATTACAAGATCTTTTACGTGCGAATTTGATATTCTGCGTGCGTATACACACGAAGGGAGTTAAGGCACTACTAGCAGGTCTGCACATATGTTGACCTGGGAGATCGGGCAAATCTCCATCCTTTACCCACTGTGCGCCGTTACCGAGATTCGAACCGGGTACCCTCAGATTGAAAGTCCATCGCTTTAACTGCAAGCGGAAGGCTCTTATACTGAAGAGGTGAATGTTGACAAAGAATCCCACAATTCTGACGACGGAAGCTAAAGGATGGGTCATTCAGACACCCACTGGACATCCGACGGGTCTGTGTAGAGGAGAAGAGAGGACTGGCCGTACTGAGTGAGTTAACCACTCGGCTATTGCGCCCGTTTCACAAGGAGGCGTCACTGTGTTCGGATTCGCTCATATATGCTACACCACATTTGCTGGGCAGATACCCAACCAGCAGCATAACCCAACATGCTTAGTCAGGCCTGAGTGCATACACACATATATATATATATATATATGTGTACATATCAGAGAAGGTTTCTTCTACAAAAGTTTGCCAGAGGACAACTATTTTCTTGCGTTAATTTTTTTTTTTTTCAGTGCGCCAAGTGCGTGCTGCACACGAGACCCCTGTTTATTGTCTCATCCGATGGGCTAGACACTCAATTTGATTTTTCCAGTAGGGCCTACAACTTGGGAGACAGGGCGAGAGCGGGAATCGAACCCAGACCCTCACGGACGGACACAGTATTAGCAGATGAACGTCTTAACCATTCTGCCAACTTTCTTCCAGACTTGAAAAAGCCTACCTATTAAAGATTGTTAGCAGGCAACACTGGAGTCAGGATACCTCTGTACTTATACATTTAACAACGCCGCTATTCTTAAACTTTAAACTCGTACACTGAAATGAAAGACATTACTCTTTGAAGAAGAGAAAAAAATTCAACGAAGCATAGCTTTAGAAGTGTATCACTTCAAAAATCAAATGCTGCCGAGATCAGTTTAAAACCAGACCTTAAGTTCCCTAAAAAGAGCAGAATATTGTCTCCATCAGAACTAAGTATTTACACCTCTGACAAAATCAAAACGTCAAGAGTAAACTCAAATCAAACTGGCCCACGGTTATACAGAACAATACCTAAATGGCTGAAGAACAACGCACCCTTTGACATACTCTTTCCATACGAACGGCGAAACAGACGACGTTAACAGCGTTTCACCCCAATTACCATCATCAAATTATTGCAAGCGGAAGGCTCTTATACTGAAGACGTGAATGTTGACAAAGAATACCACAATTCTGACGACGGAAGCTAAAGGTTGGGTCATTCAGACACCCACTGGACCTCCGAGGGGTCTGTGTAGAGGAGAAGAGAGGACTGGCCGTACTGAGTTAATCATATAGGTTCAAAGAAAGTTGAAGGCTTTGCTTTTGTTAATTTTCATGATAAAAAAAAATTCTCAAGAATGCCAATACAGACGGTTCAGTAATTGATAACCAGGCATGGGCAGTATGTATGATTCTATTATTTAAAGCACAGAAGTGCTATATATTGGTAAAGATATTTTCAAGATTAACAGCTGAACGTAAGCTATATCACTGGGTCTAAATCATCTAATCAAACTTGATAGTTCAGATTTTGAACAGCAGGCCATTGGCTCTCTGTTGTGATTTTGCAGGAGGATGTCGGAAATTAACGAGGAAGAAGGCAGGATGGCTTAACTGTCGGTAGTGTCCGTTGGGGTCTGAGTTCGATTCCCGGTCTGGCCCTTTCTTCCACGTTTGACTGGAAAACAAAATTTTGTGTATAGTCATTCAGATGAGACAATAAACCGAGGTCCCGTGTGCAGCACGCACTTGGCGCACTGAAAACGAATCCACTGCAACATAAATGTTGTCCTCTGCAAAATTCTGTAAAAGAAATCCACTAAGAAAGGAATGCAGATGTATGAGCATTGCACTCAGTGCCTGTCTAAGCGCGTTGGGTTGTGGTGCTGTCAGGCATCTGCTTTGTAGATTTTATGGATTTGTCCCAACGCAGTGAAACCTCCTTGAGAAACTAAAAGTGAAACTAACTTTGTCAGTTTACTTGTTAGTATTTTGCTTATTCTTACACACACACACACACACACACACACACACACACACACACACACACACAGATTCTACCAAAAACAACAGTCGATCTTCATGAATGAGAGAAACAAAACAAACAAAACAAAACAAAACAAAACGAAAAAAACAACAACCCCAAAACACAAAAACAAAACAAACAAAAAACAAAACAAAACAAAACCAAAAAACAACAACAAGAAAACAAAACAAAAACAAAAACAAAAAAAAAAAAAAAGAAAGAAAGAAAAGAAAAGAAAACAGAGCAACGAACCACCAAACAACCAACCAACCCCGCCCTACCCCCCCTCAAAACAAACAAAAAGTGTACTTTTACCCACTACAAAGAAACTACAGGGTTATTGCACATTTCACATCCTCCTCCTTCGCAGTCGTCAGTATTATACAGCGTCCAATAACAGGAACAGAACAGGGGACGTTACTCGCCTACTTACCTCATTTTCACAAGCAGACTGAAGAAGACAGAAGTTTTACTTCCTACATGTAGTGTTTGATGCCATCGCTCGTAGCATCAGTGCTCAATGCCATTTTAGATTCCGTGCCATTGTACGAAATAATGACGGTCGTATGTTACTGATCTATCTGAGTGGGAAACGCTACAGAACAGCCATTAATTGAGAGCAATTGATTCATAGAGTTAATTGATACAGTTAATGAGAGAGAGAGAGAGAGAGAGAGAGAGAGAGAGAGAGAGAGAGAGAGAGAGAGAGAGAGAGAGAGAGAGAGAGAGACCTAGGACTGATATCGGGGAGAGAACATGGTGAGAATGGTAACACAGTTTTACACCGGTTAATAATCAACACACTGATTCGTGAGCCCACAACGGCCGCGACCTTACCGTGCACGGGTGGGGTGTGTGTGTTGTCAGTCTGTCCATATCGTCTCGAATCTGCTTCACACCTTTCTGGGTTTGTTAATGTTCCAGTTTTTTTTTTTTTTTTTTTAAATACTTATTTCTTCTAATTTGGCATGAAGGGACATATCGTTTTTGACTCACTTGTGTAAACAAAGTGAGTATGTTTTAACCCGGTGTTCGGTTGTCTGTGTGTGTGTGTGTGTGTGTGTGTGTGTGTGTGTGTGTGTGTGTGTGTCTGTGTCCGTGGTAAACTTTAACATTGACATTTTCTCTGCAAATACTTTGTCAGTTGACACCAAATTAGGCATAAAAATAGGAAAAATTCAGTTCTTTCCGGTCATCTTGTTTAAAACAATATTGCAACTCTGGAATGGGCACAAAAAATAAAGAATGAAGCCTCATTATATGCAAACTGCATTTGCTGTTATATTTACATTTTTTGTATTCTCTAAACTTGGCAATTTGATCTGATATTCTGACCCAACAACAAGAGCAGTCATTATTATCATTTTCTGTTCAAACAGGAACTTCTTTTGCTCAACATGGAAGTTTTATTTTGCAAACGTTTTGGTGCAGATAATAAAAAAAGGGAAATTAGTCTGTAATTAATGCTAGGGGACTTAATTTACTTTAAACTGATCTTTCTCATCTTAAACATTACATTTTGAAATTATACTCAATATATAAAAAGCTTGGATTTAAAAAAAAAGTGTATCACAAGTGAGTCTTGAAGGCCTTGCCTCTCTTGTTTTCGCCTACGCTGTTCTCACTTACTTGATTCTGTTTCCTCTCACTTCGACTTGTCCTTCCTGTCTCCGGGCTCTCACTGAACGACGAGCAACTTTCCCGTGTCTTCTTGCCCGCAGTCTTTCCAAAATATTTTGGGACAGAAGTGCTCATGATATAAAACTTGCACTGAGAAACATCACTGCATATTCGATAAAAAAAAGGGGTGGATTAAGACCGGAAAAAAAGAAAAGCTCGTGAAAAAAGCAATGTTCAATTCAGTGAACAACTCTTCACTGCACGAGGAAAAAAAAAAACTTGCTGGACGGGAGAGCTGGTCGAAATACATCCAACCCGTTCAATGAGCGACAGCGAGAGAGAGAACACTGAACACTGAAATGTTTAATGTCATTAGCTGTAAAGTTCTAGTGACATAGTAGGTACAAATCAGAACAAAAATGGTGCAAAACAAATAAAATGGAACAGAAAGGAAAAACATAACCTAAGTAAACTAAACTACTAATGGATAAGCGGCACTTTGGTATTTTGTCGTCTGCTTAAAATGTTCATGTGGCAGGCGGGTATTGTGCCTCCCTCCCCCCCCCCCCCCCCCCCCCCCCCCCCCAGTCGTTCGTCTCTAAGGTTTGAACAGTACACAGGAAACAAAGTACATATTATAATCAGAATAATAATTATCTAAGCATGTGACATCGACACACACCATATCAATACAAACACGTAACAAAGTACATATAAAACATATAACACATGAGAAAAATACTTTGTCGAAATTGACCATCCGAATGTAACCCTTCCTTTTGTCTATGCCTTTTCCCTCCTCATAGAACCCATACTGTTTATTATTAATTAATAGTATTTGGACCGATAGTTGACGTTTTACGTATATTTACTGCCTCGGATACGTATTTGCGCGCGTGCGAGAGAGAGAGACAGAGAGAGAGACACAGAGAGAGAGACAGACAGACAGACAGACAGACAGAGAAGTCCTAAAACAGAACATGGTGGGGGTGGTAACATAGTTGTACACCGGTTAATAATCAACCCACTGAGTCGTGAGACCTTGACGGCCGCGACCTTTCCGTGCACGGGCGAGGAAGAGTGTGTGGAAGGGTGTGTGGAAGGGTGGATGGAGGGTGTGTGTGTGTGTG
>NC_134891.1:18180836-18198336 GCF_041734735.1 Babylonia areolata
GGATTGTGTTGCCAGAACAACAAATAGTGGGTCTAAAAGGGACGAACTATCCCAAACACAAGAAGGAATAATTGTATACTTACCCAAAGGAGATAAACAATGAGGATACATCAGAAATAGGTTACTCATTTGCAAATGACTTTGGTACAAGTTTGCTCAGAAGACACACGGAAAGAAATAAAATCAACAAAAAGCCGTTGGCTGACTTGAATGAAACTGATCAAGGAGAATACTCAATACTCGAAAATACACCAGTGGTTGTGGCACGAGGTCAAGACTGCAACAGGAATTACCTGGCATTTTAGACCTGCCCATACAAAGAGTCAATCCATACCATGACACACAAACATACACACAGGTGACATGGCTCAGAAAACAAAGCACATAATTATTCTGTGATATGATCGCATAGGATGTTTTCATGACAACCATCATATGAAAAAAACCCAACGACGTACAATCAACTATAAACCCAAAACTGTTATAATTGACGTAGCCATTCTTCATGTGGAGGAAGCAAAGTTGCATTTCTGCAAAAGCGCCATAACGGGACTTGTTTGTGTCTGACTGAACTATGAAACAATTGTGCATGCTGCGTTTCTCCATATTGTGTATGTATTCTATCTCCATAAGGATACATTTACATACATTTACTTTTGTCATTTCGACATTTTCAGAGAAGAAAAACAACAACAAACAAACAAAAACAAAACAAAACAACAACAAAAAACCATAAAAAACAACAATAAAAACAAACAACTGTCTTTTGTATCAACTGTTTATTTTTTCATCCGTGCTAAAAAGTTTATTTGAATGTCAGTCTCTCGAAACGTGGGAAAAAACGCTGAAAAAACGTATTCTATTTCTGTCCATGAAAGTTGCGTTTGTCTTCGCATTTGTTTTAATCACTTTGCATCTATGGATACAAAAAACAAATGGGACACTGAAACGCTTCAGAGTTTAACTCGACCTTGGATTAAGGTCACGCAAGGGCAAAGAATCAAGTTTTTGTTTTTTTAATCTTTTTTTTCCAATTTTTTTTTTCATTCCTTACTTTCAACCCATCTGCGTGGCTTTTTATGAAACTGAAAATGGATGCTTGTTCGCACTGGGATTTTCGAATCTGAGAGCTTCCCGAGTCGCCCTGACATTGTACACGGTCAGCATGCACACTCGCCAACAGGCACGGGACATGGAGGTTTTGTTTTTGTGCTCCATTTTCCGGACGTTTAAGCGCGTTGGGTTACGGTGCTGGTCAGGCATCTGCTTAGCAGATGTGGTGTAGCGTATATGGATTTGTCCGAACGCAGTGACGCCTCCTTGAGCTATTGATACCGATACTTCCGGGCGTTGTATTACTCTGATGTCAACACTTTAGTGCTCCATTTCCACAAACACACCCAGGTTTGATCTGTCGGTCCCGGTGCCAGAAGTCCACAGGGAACTGTTTGAAAGACAGTGACTTTGTTCAGAAAGAAAAGCAAGCCAAAAAGACTGGCTTTGGAGAGAGAGAGAGAGAGAGAGAGAGAGAGAGAGAGAGAGAGAGAGAGAGAGAGAGAGAATTGTGCTCATCTTATCGAAGGGAATGCGAACGTGAATTACAACACCCGGACACGGACATTGATAGTAGCATCTACTGTTTTCACCATCTTTCTTTTGCAATTTTGCGTTTGTGTGTGCCTTGTAACCAATGTTCGTCCTGCCGTGTATAACGAAATAACAGCATTATCTTTCTTCTGGAAAAAAAAAGTTATGTGTTATGTGGCTGCCTTCACCTCTACACTCCATCTCGCTCACTACGATCAGCTTCGGATCTACTCTATTTACGTATACCCAGATTCAAACTCTCGACTGTTGGCCGCCGTTCTTTCTCTGTCTCTGGACCTTGCAATTGGAATGAACTTCCTCTTTCGCTTCGTCAAGTCTCCACACTCAGCTCTTTCAAGTCTAGCCTTAAAACCCACCTCTTCCCAAAATAGCCTCCCTTCCCTGCCTCTTCCTTGTCTTCAGTTTCTCCAGTTTTAGATTTATGCGTGCGTGAGAATGACTGGTGCGCGAAAGCCCTTTGATTTGTCTATGCACAAGATTCAGCGCTATATAAATACCATTATCATTATTATTAACTGTTCGTCTTCCCATCCACAACGAGAGAACATCATTATGTTTCTTCCACTCCTCGCCCGCAGCCAGCTTTCCTCACTCAGGTTTTATCACAGGAACTGGAAATATTTGTACGGATCGACCACCTTCTGATAGTGTACAAATTCAAAGAACCATTCGAATAATTTCGTTGCTTTGTCCTCATACAATCAGGCCCTTGCACATATGATTAAACAAACTCTTTACATCTTAAAATAATTGCTTAAAATTTGGTAAGGAGAAAAGAATTGAATAACGTCCTGTCAAATATTATCTACCCCCCCCCCAACCCCTTTTTGAGGGGTGTATGTTTGGTGGTGGGCCCGGGGAATGGGGGTGGGGGGGGGGGTGGAGTACATCAATTTGAAACATCATTGTACGTTAAAAATGAGCGTCTGATTGTGTAGTAAGCGGACACAGTACACTGCCATTACCATCACCACGGCTTCAGGTTTTTGAAGAGACCTTTCACTTCCGGACAGCGTGCTGGGAAACAGAAGGGCGAGGTGGGGGATACTACTCTAAGGGGGGCAGGGGTTGGTGTATGGGCAGGGGGGGAGGGGGGCCTGGGGGTGGGGGCTGATGGCGGCGAATGGGGCTAGGAAAGTAAAAGGTCAAAAGGTGAGGGGCGCGGAGTCAGTGTCAGGTAGTAGATTCGGGCAGGAAGGGGGCAGGGGGGAGGGGGAGGGGGGCGGGTCTCTGCAATCCTGAGGTCCATATATACACGGCACCGCCACAGCACGATATGATACCGCATCAGTCGAGAACCCCTTGTTCACGGTTACAGTCATGAACAAAACGACCAGGCAGTGTTTCGTTATGGCTCCTGAGCACTCGGTACTTATTGCTAATCGACAGCGGTCATTTTCGCTGATTGTTAGTTAATTGCGTATAGGAGGAAAACGGCAAATAAGCGCGCACGTGCGTAACCTTGGGTCAAGACTGTTCCATAACGTGCAAAAACACGGTGGACACGGCGCGAATCGCTGTATGGACCGAATCCATCTTGATCCCCACCCCCCATGCCGTTTCGCTTCCTCTTGACTTCACCAAAGCACCCGTCCCAAAACGTCCCCCACCCCCCTCGCCTCCTGGAATTCTATACATTTGTGGGTTTTTTTTGTTTTTGTTTTTTTGTTTGTTTGTTGTTGTCGTTTTTTTAAAGTTGGGCTGGAGAGAGACAGGCACACAGACAGGGAGAGAGAGAGAGAGAGAGAGAGAGAGAGAGACAGAGAGAGAAAGAGAGAGAGAGAGAGAGAGAGATACATACATACATACATTCATGTATGCTGCAAGCGCAGTGTTTAATGGTCGTACTTTCATGGAACGTCTCTTTGCATATAATGTAATATTGGATGGTGCCGCGAGTCTGTGTGTGCATGTGAGAGAAAATGTGTGCGTGTCTGTTTGAGAGTGACAGAATGTCAGAGAGAGAGAGAGAGAGAGAGAGAGAGAGAGAGAGAAACGCTTTGACATTTCGTTGTCATTACCAGTAAGGGTCTATTGAGAAGGAGGGTGGGGGTGGGGGTGGGGGTGGGGGTGAAAAGGTTATTTCGTTTGACAACAAAAGTGCAGCAGAACATAATCTGCTCGTTCTAGCACTTTCAGGGTTTTACCACTGAATACCACACCCTAACACTATCATTTTTAAAGTACTTAAAAACAGAACAAAACAAAACAAAATATATCAAAATGAAATGTTGCAGTTAATCTCGACCATCCATTTTATCTTCCACGTAATTTCGGGTATTGCTATGATTAACAGCCAGGCTGACACCTACAAGTATGGAGGCGAGGTGCTGACAGCCCTGTTCCAGTCTATCTGGGAGAGAGGGGAGGTCCCCCAGGATTTCAAGGATGCTTAATTGTCCACATTTACAAACGGAAGGGAGACAAAACATCCTGCGATAACCACCGTGGAATCTTTCTCCTCTGCATCGCCGGCAAGATCTTCGCCCGCATCATACTGAACAGACTGGTCGACCATGTCTCCAACACAGTCATCCCTGAAGCACAGTGCGGCTTCCACTCAGACAGGGGAACATGTGACATGGTGTTTGCCGTACGCCAGATGCAAGAGAAGTGCCGTGAGCAGAGCAAGGAGCTCCACGTGATCTTTGTAGACCTGACTAAGGCCTTCGACACGGTGAACCGCCGTGGTCTGTGGAAGGTCCTCCTAAAGTTCGGCTGCCCAGACAGCCTAATCCAACTGATTGCATCATTCCACGATGGCATGCAGGCGAGAGTACAGGAAAATACTGACATCTCGGATCCGTTCCCTGTAGTAAATGGAGTGAAGCAGGGCTTCGTCCTGGCACCCACACTGTTCTCCATTCTCTTCTCTGCCATGCTGATTGACGCCTTCCAAGACTGTGGCCGGGGCATCTACATCCAGTTTCGCACAGATGGCAAACTTTCAACTTGCGGCGACTCCACGCCACGTCCAGGGTGTTTGAGGCACTGTTGAGAGAGTTCCTCTTCGCTGATGACTGCGCGCTTGCTGCACACACCCATGAGGACATCCAGCTCATTATGGACAGGTTCTCAACCTGCTGCAGGCGCTTTGGACTCACCACCAGCCTAAGCAAGACCGAGTCCATGTACCAACCAGCTAGCTCACAGAACGCCAGTGCCTCCCCTCCCCCATCCCCACCTACAATCAAGATCGATGACACAGAGATCAAGTCAGTCGACAAGTTTTGCTACCTGGGCAGCACCCTATGCAGCAACGGAGCCCTTGATGCAGAAGTGACGCTGCGCATCGCCAAGGCCAGCTCCGCCTTTGGCAGACTCAGCAACAGACTGTGGAACAACAAAGGTATCAGGCTCAGAACCAAAATCAAAACCTGCAGAGCTGTTGTGCTGACCACCTTGTTGTACTGCTGTGAAACATGGACGACGTGTCGCCGTCACATTCAACAACTTGTGCAGTTTCACCAGAGATGCCTACGAAAGATCCTCGGCATAAAGTGGCAAGACAGGGTCTCCAACCTCCAGGTCCTAGAGAGGAGCGGCCTGCCCAGCATCGAAAACCTGCTGATCCAGTGCCAGTTACGCTGGACAGGACACGTTGTCCGCATGACAGACAGCAGGATCCCGAAGATGCTTTTGTATGGCCAGCTGAAGGAAGGCCACCGCGAACTTGGACGACCCTGCAAGCGCTTCAAGGACACCTTGAAGACAAACCTCAAAGCCTGTGACACAGACATCGCTTCCTGGGAAACTGATGCCGTTGACCGCTCTCGCTGGAGGATGCTGTGCTCTAGTGGCATAAAGACGTTTGAAAACAAGAGAACTCTGGCCATTAAGGAGAAGCGTGAGCGAAGGAAGCAGGGCTCAACTTCTGGAGACGTTTTCCCTTGCAACACCTGTGGGAAGTGCTGCGCATCCAGAATCGGCCTCTTCTCCCAATATGAGGACACACACCGATAAGCTTGCCTGCCTACTCATCCGTCGGTCCGACGGGAGACTCCATCATGATTAGCATAGCTCTGCCTTAACGCTTGTGCCTCAGCAATAATTTTAGCCAATGACTGTACCATAAATTCCTTATCAGCCAATAAAACAGCAACGAGCCACAGATAATTTTAAAAAAATGCACATTTTGTTCTCAGTTCATCAAATGACTTACACTGGAAAAGGAAGTGCTTTTCGCGCGCGCGCGTGCGTGCGTGCGTGCGTGCGTGTGTGTGTGTGTGTGTGTGTGTGTGTGTGTGTGTGTGTGTGTGTGTGTGTGTGTGTGTGTGTGTTCAGTCCGTTCAGTGAAATCCATGTCACAACTGTCACTTTTAATCACGGCCACAGTCTCTCACTGTAACAACCAACCAATAGAAAGTAAAAGGAGCAGATTCTGATCTCAAAGCTGCAAAAGATTGCTCCCTGTTGAAAATAATGTCACAACACACACGTTTAAGGTTTAACATTTTCGAGACGAAAAAAATCATTACAAATGTACAATTAAATCACTACACACATAAATGTCCTACATTTTCTAGATTAAAAAAAATCATTACAAATGCACGATTTCATCAAAAATCATTACGAACGTACAATTACATCACAACACACACGTTTAAGGTAGAACATTTTCTAGATTAATACAACCATTACAAACGTATAATTACACCACCACACACATGTGAGGTCCTACATTTTCTAGATTTTAAAAAATCATTACAAACGTACAATTACATCAAAAATCACTACAAACGTACAACTGCATCAAAAATCACTACAAACGTACAATTGCATCAAGACACACATTTGGGGTCCTTGTCTTTTTCTTCTCATTCCGAGTCAAGTAAGAACGACGAAGACGATGACAGAGGTGGACAGAGGCGGCTGACCACAGTCTGACACGGTGACCTGCAGGGAGGTGTGAGAGGTGGTCAGCGTGTCCAGCGGTCTGTTCACCGTCACCTCGCCTTCAGCACTTATCTGGACACAGCAATGACAACGGTTTCCCCGTTCACGTCAAAGGAGGCACACAAGCGTGCAGACTGACTCATGCACACCACACAGTTTACAGTGACAGTTTCTCAAGGCGTGCAGAATGACCCATGCACACTGTTTACAGTGACAGTTTCTCAAGGCGTCAAAGCGTGCACACTGCACACTTTACTGTGACAGTTTCTCAATACTGACGTGCAGAATGACCCATGCATACTACACACTTTAATTGTGACAGTTTCTGAAGGCGTGCTGAAGGACTCATGCACACAGTTTACAGTGACAGTTTCTAAAAGCGTGCAGACTGACCCATGCACAATGCACAGTTTACAGTGACAGTTTCTAAAAGCGTGCAGACTGACCCATGCACAATGCACAGTTTACAGTGACAGTTTCTAAAAGCGTGCCGACTGACCCATGCACAATACACAGTTTAAAGTGACAGTTGCTAAAAGCGTGCCGACTGACCCATGCACAATACACAGTTTAAAGTGACAGTTTCTCAAAGCGTGCAGACTGACTCATGCAAAATACACAGTTTAAAGTGACAGTTTCTCAAAGCGTGCCGACTGACCCATGCACACAGTTTACAGTGACAGTTTCTCAAAGCGTGCAGACTGACCCATGCACAATACACATTTTACAGTGACAGTTTCTCAAAGCGTGCAGACTGACCCATGCACAATACACAGTTTACAGTGACAGTTTCTAAAAGCGTGCCGACTGACCCATGCACAATACACAGTTTAAAGTGACAGTTTCTAAAAGCGTGCCGACTGACCCATGCACAATACACAGTTTAAAGTGACAGTTTCTCAAAGCGTGCAGACTGACTCATGCAAAATACACAGTTTAAAGTGACAGTTTCTCAAAGCGTGCCGACTGACCCATGCACACAGTTTACAGTGACAGTTTCTCAAAGCGTGCAGACTGACCCATGCACAATACACATTTTACAGTGACAGTTTCTCAAAGCGTGCAGACCCATGCACACAGTTTACAGTGACATTTTCTGAAAGCGTGCAGACTGACCCATGCACAATACACAGTTTACAGTGACAGGTTATCAAAGCGTGCAGACTGACCCATGCACACAGTTTACAGTGACAGTTTCTCAAAGCGTGCAGAATGACTCATGCAAAATACACAGTTTAAAGTGACAGTTTCTCAAAGCGTGCAGACTGACCCATGCACAATACACAGTTTAAAGTGACAGTTTCTAAAAGCGTGCCGACTGACCCATGCACAATACACAGTTTAAAGTGACAGTTTCTAAAAGCGTGCCGACTGACCCATGCACAATACACAGTTTAAAGTGACAGTTTCTAAAAGCGTGCAGACTGACCCATGCACACAGTTTACAGTGACAGTTTCTCAAAGCGTGCAGAATGACTCATGCAAAATACACAGTTTAAAGTGACAGTTTCTCAAAGCGTGCAGACTGACCCATGCACACAGTTTACAGTGACAGTTTCTAAAAGCGTGCAGACTGACCCATGCACAGTTTACAGTGACAGGTTCTCAAAGCGTGCAGACTGACCCATGCACAATACACAGTTTACAGTGACAGTTTCTCAAAGCGTGCAGACTGACCCATGCACAATGCACAGTTTACAGTGACAGTTTCTAAAAGCGTGCAGACTTACCCATGCACACAGTTTACAGTGACAGTTTCTCAAAGCGTGCAGACTGACCCATGCACACAGTTTACAGTGACAGTTTCTCAAAGCGTGCCGACTGACCTATGCACACAGATTACAGTGACAGTTTCTAAAAGCGTGCCGACTGACCTATGCACACAGATTACAGTGACAGTTTCTAAAAGCGTGCAGACTGACCCATGCACACAGTTTACAGTGACAGTTTCTAAAAGCGTGCAGACTGACCCATGCACAATACACAGTTTACAGTGACAGTTTCTAAAAGCGTGCTGGTCAGGCATCTGCTTGGCAGATGTGGTGTAGCGTATATGGATTTGTCCGAACGCAGTGACGCCTCCTTGAGTTACTGAAACTGAAATTGAAACTTCTTATACATCACATAAAAAAACTAAAAAAAAAACCAAACAAAAAAAAACAACAACAAAAAAACAGGGTCCAACCTTCTCACAAACCTAGCGTCCAGACCACCAATCAAAGTCTAGTGGAGGGGGAGAAAATAATGGCGACTGTGCCGTAATTTGAACCAGTGCCCTCAGATTCCCTCGCTTCCTATGGGGACACGTTACCTCTAGGCCATCACTCCACGTATTGCATACAATATTTATTGATGGATTTTCTGTCCTTATCCCGCTTCCCCCATTCCCCATTTCACACTACACATTCTGTGGGTTTTTTTTCTCTCCAATCACTGACACTCACCCTCTCCATTTTACATTTTGTACTCTATCTTTTCCACATTCTGTTCTCTCTCTTTCTTTCTTCCTTCCTTAGCCCCCCCCACCCCCACCCCCCACCCCCTCCACCTCAACCGCCCTCTTTTCAGTTAAATGATTCTTCCCCTGCCATTGATTTTCAGAAACGACGATTTCTGAGTAATCATAATCAAAATATTGATAGCAGAAATAATGATAATGGTAATAACTATGATAATGATATCATTCATTTTCTGTCTAGTATCATCATCTCAGATGAACAGACTACAAATAAATAAGCAACATGATCCTGGACTTGAGGGTTTATGTTAGCTCTAACTTAAAAACGTAAACTGCAAAATATCCTCACCTTGAAAGTTTACGTTAGCTCTTAACTTTAAAACGAAAACTGCAAAAGATCCTCACCTTGAAAGTTTACGTTAGCTCTTAACTTTAAAACGAAAACTGCACAAGTGTAATCCTGACCTTGAGGGTTTATGTTAGCTCTAACTTTAAAATGTAAATTGCACAAGATCCTCACTTTGAAAGTTTATTTAGCTCTAACTTTAAAACGAAAACTGCACAAGTCTAATCCTGACCTTGAGGGTTTATGTTTTCCCTAACTCTAAAACGTGAACTGACCAAGATACTCACCTTGAAGGTACGATCAGGCAAAGCAGGAGCAAGGAGCTCGAACCGTAACCTGGCATTGTCTCCCTTGTCCAGGTCACGTGCTTCCACGCGGCCAATCACGGTGCCCAGCTCGCTCCTTTTGCTGACAAACCACGTGAGGAGGTCGGAGGTCACTTCAGGGGCGTGGTCATTGACATCCACGATGTGGACCTCCACGGTCTTTGTCCAGCGTCCTGGCGGCTCCGTGTCACTCTTCAGCGTGACGCTGATGGTTAACGTGGCGGGGAGCTGGAGATCGCTCGATTCGTCATTTCCGCTGAAGAGCAGATCTCCGTTTTCCGCATCGATTTCAAAGTAGTCCTGGCCGCTTCCGCCGCTGATTTGATACAATGCAGAGTCCAGGGAGGCAGACTCTTCGCGGAAGATTTCCTCTGGTAGCGGTATGACGAACCCTAACTGGAATCAGAGAGAGACACTGACACTGACACAGGTGCAGTTGTGAAGGCCACCGACCCAAACACAAAAGTGGAGGGGGGATACAATGGGGCAATTCAACATGCAAAAAGAGTACATATTTCGCTCGTCTAAACATTATAGGAAAAACAGAGAGAGAGAGAGAGAGAGAGAGAGAGAGAGAGAGAGAGAGAGAGAGAGACAGAGACAGAGAGAGAGAGACAGAGAGAGAGAGAGAGACAGAGAGGATCAGTCGCGGATGTTTTTGTTTCACAAACACATGATCGCCACGGTCCTCTCTCTCTCTCACCAAGGAAGTACGTCAACAAACAGCTAGCAACTGACTTGTACAAAGCCTTACAGATTAGAAATAATATAATATGCAGTTGAGCGTGTGTTTATTTGTTCCCCTTCATTGTTACTCTGTGTGAATAAGACTAAATGCAGATAATGACTGTCTTTCTGATTTTCAGGTTAGAATTGTGTTATTTTACATATCTAAATACACTACCTCTGTGATGTTTGTTTAAACCACCCTTTCATGGTCTGTGTTGAATAAAACATGCGTGTCTGTTTCTCTCTCTCTCTCTCACACACACATACCCGGTTTCCCCTAAATCACCATCCACCGCCTCCCACCTCATCCCCGTCTTCGGGTCATCATCAGAACCAGTCAGAACACCCCAAGCAGCAGTCAGAGAGGCTGACCACAGACCCTGGCCGAGCCCTGTCGCATCTTCACAGAGTAAACCTGTCCAGCTCCGCTCAGTGTTCGTGCAGAGCCGACACCCAAACCCCAGGAGTCGCACTGCAGGACGGCCCACCTCTCACTGGGAGGTCAAGCCCGGACTGGGAAGACACAGCTCCAGCAGAGCCTTGAGGGGCTCAATAAAGGCGCTGAGAAACGCAGCAGATAACCTTGAACTCAGGGCAGGAATGACGTGCCGAGCATGAGCTTGATGACGCTGAAGGTAGTGATATGTGCCGCGGCCGATCATCTGTTGACGCTAGCAAACCACTGAACCAACTGGATTAAAAAAAAAAAAAAAAATTATTATTGCTGTTCAATAGCATATGCGCGAATGTGATATCCATTACCTCATCTTCCCGGATATTGATGACGTAGAGTGCTGACGTCACGGCAGGAAATGGCATCTCTTTTGGCCATGTAGATGGAAGAGGTTTGTGCAACAGCCGAATAACTCTCAACCTTCGCAAACAACAATGCCAACTTTGCATGTTGTTGTTGTTGTTGTTGTTCCTTGTTTGCTCAGTCGAAAATGCGCAAAAGTGATAGCATCCATTACCTCATCTTCCCGGACGTTGATGACGTAGGGTGCTGACGTCACGACAGGTACTGACGTCCCTTCCGCACTTCCAGCCACAGTGATTGCCAAGATGGCGGCCTGGGAGCTAAGGAGGCCGTCTGTGACGCTGACGTGGAGGTGGTGGGTGGTGTGGTGTGGGTGGAGAGGAGGTCTGCTGACCAGGTAGACTTCTCCAGCTGCAGGACACATGATAGCTGTCTCTGTTTATGGCTCTGTGTGTGTGTGTGTGTGTGTGTGTGTGTGTGTGTGTGTGTGTGTGTGTGTGTGTGTGTGTGTGTGTGTGTGTGTGTGTGTGTGTGTGTGTGTGTGTGTGTGTGTGTGTGTGTGTGTGTGTGTGTGTGTGTGTGTGTATGTGTGTGTGTGTGTGTGTGTGTGTGTGTGTGTTCGTGCATGTCTGTGTGTTCGTGTTTGTGCATGAGTGTGTGTGTGTGTGTGTGTGTGTGTGTGTGTGTGTGTGTGTGTGTGTGTGTGTGTGTTCGTGCATGTGTGTGTGTGTGTGTGTGTGTGTGTGTGTGTGTTGTGTGTGTGTGTGTGTGTGTTCGTGCATGTGTGTGTGTGTGTGTGTGTGTTCGTGCATGTGTGTGTGTGTGTGTGTGTGTGTGTGTGTGTGTTGTGTGTGTGTGTGTGTGTGTTCGTGCATGTGTGTGTGTGTGTGTGTGTGTGTTCGTGCATGTGTGTGTGTGTGTGTGTGTGTGTGTGTGTGTGTGTTCGTGCATGTGTGTGTGTGTGTGTGTTCGTGCATGTGTGTGTGTGTGTGTGTGTGTGTGTTCGTGCATGTGTGTGTGTGTGTGTGTATGTGTGTATGTGTGTGCGTGTGTGTCTGTGTGTGTGCTCGTGCATGTGTGTGTGTGTGCGTGTGTGTGTGTGTATGTGTGTGTGTGTGTGTGTGTTCGTGCATGTGTGTGTGTGTGTGTGTGTGTGTTCGTGCATGTGTGTGTGTGTGTGTTAGTGTGTGTGTGTTGTGTGTGTGTGTGTGTGTGTGTGTTCGTGCATGTGTGTGTGTGTGTGTGTGTTCGTGCATGTGTGTGTGTGTGTGTGTGTGTGTGTGTGTGTGTGTTGTGTGTGTGTGTGTGTTCGTGCATGTGTGTGTGTGTGTGTGTCGTGCTGTGTGTGTGTGTGTGTGTGTGTGTGTGTGTGTGTGTGTGTGTGTGTGTGTGTGTGTGTGTGTGTGTGTGTGTGTGTGTGTGTGTTGTGAGCTAATATCGGTTCAAATGTCTACGCATCTGTATATATTTGACATGCATTGGACATTTCCCACAATAATGTGATTTGGGGGAGTGGGAGAGTGAAATAAAAGCCCTACATTTGACTTATTTATTGTGAGGGCGGGATGAAAACCAAGCCTGACGTGTACGGTTGATAATAGTTTGGTCGTTCTCTCATCTGTCTCCTCTTCTTCTTTCTATTGTGTGATTTGCATCAAGTTGCTGACGATTGTTGTCGTGATTGGCGCATGCTGGTATTACTATCATCATTATTATCACTATGAGCATTTAAGCCTAATCTTGAAAATAAGCCCTTGAAGTTTACAAATAGAACATACACGTAAATATCAAAAAGGGAAAAAGTTGAACGCAAGATACCAAACATAATAAAAAAAAATATTCACCCCCCCTCGCAACACACACAAGCACACACGCATGCATGCACATAATCATAAATAGTACACAATCAGAAATACAACCAACAAATTCTGAAACTCTCAACCTCACTCACTAATAACTTTTTAGTTCATACTGGAAACGGATGAGCTGTTGAAAACTATTCAGGAGGTGGGTCTTCAGACTGAATTTGAAAGACTGCAGTGAAGATGAGTGATAGAGAGGCTAAGGAAGTTGATTCCAAAGAATGGGGGCTTGGTATGAAAAACTGTGTTGGCCATATGTTTTGGTTCGAACAGGGTGGGGGGTGGGGGTGGGGTCCAAAGGAGGCGGTTGTCAGAAGAAGAGCGGAGTTGGCTTGAGGGTATGTAAGGATGAATGAGATCAGAAAAACACTGTGGGCCAGAAGCCTCAATGGACTTGAAACAAAGACAGACGACTTTGTAAATAATTCTTTTTTGTACTTGGAGCCAGTGTAAAGCATGAAGGAGAGGAGAGACGTGATCAAATTTAGGGGAACGAAAGACAAGACGAGCAGTATTCAAGTGTTTTCACAACCCACCGAAAACTGACATGGATTAAAGGATTCATAGAGTGTGTATAGTTTTTCTGCTGCATGCGTGGAAACAGGAAGGGCCCTGACACTGATGCCTTGACATTAATTTTTGTAGACCTCGAATATCGGTAAGGTATTTCTGTCTGTCTGTCTTCACCCCTTCATCCCCTAACCCCCTTCCACCGCCGCCCCCCCCCCCCTCCTGTCCAACTCTCGATCTCCCTCCCTCTCTCCCTCTTTCTCCCCTATTCCCTCCATCCGTCTCTCCCTCTTTCTCCCCTATTCCCTCCATCCGTCTCTCCCTCTTTCTCCCCTATTCCCTCCATCCCTCTCTCCCTCCTTCTCCCCTATTCCCTCCATCCCTCTCTCCCTCCTTCTCCCCTATTCCCTCCATCCCTCTCTCCCTCCTTCTCCCCTATTCCCTCCATCCCTCTCTCCCTCCTTCTCCCCTATTCCCTCCATCCCTCTTTCTCCCCTATTCCCTCCATCCCTCTCTCCCTCTTTCTCCCCTATTCCCTCCATCCGTCTCTCCCTCTTTCTCCCCTATTCCCTCCATCCCTCTCTCCCTCTTTCTCCCCTATTCCCTCCACCCCTCTCTCTTATTCTCTCCCCCTTCTTCTCCTTGTTACACGACCAGTATCAATTTTCTGAAGAATCTTGTCAAGGCTGGTGCATGCCATGTGGTGTGATGGCCTAGAGGTAACGCGTCCGCCTAGGAAGCGAGAGAATCTGAGCGCGCTGGTTCGAATCACGGCTCAGCCGCCGATATTTTCTCCCCCTCCACTAGACCTTGAGTGGTGGTCTGGACGCTACTCATTCGGATGAGACTATAAACCGAGGTCCCGTGTGCAGCATGCACTTAGCGCGCGTAAAAAAACCCACGGCAACAAAGGGTTGTTCCTGGCAAAATTCTGTAGAAAAATCCACTTCGATAGGAAAAACAAATAAAACTGCAGGCAGGAAAAAATACAAAATATGGGTGGCGCTGAAGAACAGCGACGCGCTCTCCCTGGGGAGAGCAGCCCGAATTTCACACAGAGAAATCTGTTGTGATAAAAAGAAATATAAATACAAATACAAATGCTGGGCATTCATAGGTTTTCCTGGAACCCACCAAACTCTGACAAAGATCTTTTACGTGCGTGGAGTGGTCCCCTGCATACGAACACGCACAAAGGAGGGCGCTGCACATCCGTTTATCCGAGGAAGTCCGCAAAAAAAGAGAAAAAAGTCACACACACACACACACACACACACACACACACACGCACACACACATATCTGACACCTGCGTCAGCGAAGACAGAGGCATGACAAGAATGCATTTTGGCTCACTTGAAGAGTTCATGTGAAACCATTCTCTCCGGCGGTCTCCTGTCAGAGTGGTGAAGCGGAACACCAAAGGGTCGCCATCCCCATCTTCTGCATACACTGTGTAGAGTAGCGTCCCTTCTTCCGTGTCTCCCGGAACTGTTCAAACCGGAAAAAAGGAACTGATTAAAAAAGGAAAGAAAGAAAAGTAAGAAAGAGTCATGTGTTTCTAACAGATGAAAGGATTGGAAATAAATGTGCGTACACACACATACACACACACACGCGCGCGCGCGCACAAACGAACACACACATGCACAAACACACACACACATACACACACACACACAAACCCTCCTGCACACACACTCACACACCCTCGCTCCCCCCTCACACTACCACCACTATCACAACACATAACCTCCCCGACCGCCCCCCCCCCTTCCCCCCCTCTCTCTCAACCGACCTGTAATGTTCGCAGGTAAATATAGCAACCTGGGTCTGACATTCATGTCATAAATCGTCACAACCACTCCAGCAGTCGCAGTCAGTCCACCTGAATCGGTCGCACAAAGTGTCAAGTTCACAATCAATGGCGAAGTTTCCCGACTCAACTCGAAGTGAACAGCGAATGACAGTTCGGCACTTTCCGTATCGACGGAAAAACTCGAAGCAAGAGGAACAGGAAGCAGATGAAAAGAAAGATGGTCGCCGTCGGGATCCCGGACCGCCGATGTCAGTCCTCCGCTCGCAATCTTGGTACCTGCCTAAACACAACGAAAAAGGAAGAGGAAGGAAGGAATAAACCAACGAACGAAGACAAAAATAAATGGAAGAATAAATGAGTTTGAGCAAGGAATTAAGAAAGAAATTCTTCTTGGTTTTACATCTCCTAAACACAGCCATCACGCAAATGGTCAGTATCAGTTACAAGCAAAACAAACAGATGTCTGAGAACAATGAAAACACATGTTATGTGGACACACAGGACCCACCATACAAATGGAGCGCACGTGATCATAACCAGCTGTCACATCTGTAGCCGTTGGATCAAAAGACAGTCAAAATGGCTAACAGAATTAGGCCTAAGGCGTGCTTTGGAAATCTAACCCTCGAACGAACAAGTTAGTACGCGTAAATCTCGCAAGTCAAGTGTCAAGCTTGCTTCAGTAGCTACTGAACACACTGCACGTATTCGCTCTCAACAGAAACATGACACCATTCTTCTATGATCTCGACCATACACTTAATTCACTCCACTTACATACAGAATGCACACAGAGAAATCATATTTCTTTTTCTACTCGTTTCGCCGCTTTTTCGAAGTGTTTTGTTGCCACAAACTCACGTGACCCTCTGGAGCAGAAACATAAAACACGGCGCTGGTGAAGTACGGTGCCTCGTTGACGTCATCTACTAGTAACGTCAGCGTGGACGGTGCTGACGTCAAGACTCCGTCGTCAGCGATGAAACGCAAGACGTAACGTTGCGTTGTTTCGAAGTCGAAGTTTTGACTTTCCCTTAATAGGAGAGTTCCATCTGAAATTGAATCATTTACAGATTATGTACGAGCAGGAAGTATTAAAGCAAGGAAAAGGAAGCTGAGAACTTGGAACGAGAGAAGGTAAGGAGGTTGGGAAAGAAAAGGAATAACGAAAGACCTGCAACCCACTGCACACACACAAAATAAAATAAACACACCCCATAAGCAAACTGTGACAAAGCAAGCGAGCAACCAACACACTCACACACACACACACACACACACACACACACTTCACTATACCTGTTTCATTAAAAAGGAAGATCTTGCCATTCCCATCCGAGGCAGACATGCGCACGACGACATCATCCCCATCCGGGTCCTCAGCGATCACACGGTAGATAACTCCGCCGCTGTTCATATCCTCAGGCACAGTGATTTCCCTTGGCAGGTTCACCAACCGCGGTCTCTGGTTCTTGTTCACGAACGCAACATGCACTTCCGTCGTCGACGACAGCTGCCCGGAATCGGTAACCATCACCTTCAAAGTGACCTCGCCTGGCGTGACGTCACCGCTGGCGTCATAGTCGGCAGCCAATGAGATGACGGCGGATGCAGGGTGGATGGAGAAGATGCGGGTGGAGGTAAGGAGGGAGAAGGTGTGAGTGTCGTGGATGTCCGGGTCCCTGACAAGATCCCGAAGTGTGGACAGAGCGACAGTACCCGCCTGAGGCAAACATCGTTTTGCACGAGGAATGACCTGACGCGGTAGGGGAGGGTTCGATTTGTAATGGGCGTGCATAAGATGAAGGAGGAAGTGGAGGAAGAGGAGGAAGAGGAGGAGGAGGTTAGGAGGAGGAGGAGGAGGGGGGAGGAGGAGGGGGAGGATGGGGAGATGAAGGAAGAGGGGGTGAGGAGGAGGAGGGGGGAGGAGGAGGGGAGAGGAGGAGGGGGAGGAGGAGGGGAGGAGGAGGAGGAGGAGGAGGGGAAGGGGGGCGAGGGAGAGGAGGAGGAGGAGGAGAGGGAGAGGAGGAGGAAGAGGAGGGGAGATGAGGAGGAGGGTAGGAGAAGGAGGAAGAGGGGGAGGAGGAGGGAGGAGGAGGGGGAGGAGGATGATAAAGAGGAGAAGGAGGAGGGGGAGGAGGAGGGGGAGAGGAGGAGGAGGAGGAGGGGGAGAGGAGGAGGAAGAGGAGG
>NC_134891.1:18210836-18223336 GCF_041734735.1 Babylonia areolata
CCCTAAAAACACCCATGACAACCACCACCCTGATAACACCCATGACAACCACCACCCTGATAACACCCATGACAACCACCACCCTGATAACATCCATGACAACAACCACCACCCTGATAACACCCATGACAACAACAACAACCCTGATAACACCCATGACAACAACCACCCTGATAGCACCCTTGACAACAACCACCCTGATAACATCCATGACAACAACCATCACCCTGATAACATCCATGACAACCACCATCACCCTGATAACATCCATGACAACAACAACCACCCTGATAACACCCTTGACAACAACCACCACCCTGATAACATCCATGACAACCACCACCCTGATAACATGCATGACAACAACCATCACCCTGATAACACCCTTGACAACAACAATCACCCTAAAAACATCCATGACAACAACCACCACCCTGATAACACCCATGACAACAACCACAGTAACACCCATATCGACAATCATAACAGCACCCCTAACAATAATCACAACATCAACCATAATTACACCCATAACAACAACCATAACCACATCCGTACCAAGAGTCAGATGAAGGAAATGGTTGTGTGCAGAAGAAAAAAAGACAGAGAGAAAACGAGAGACAGAGACAGTGACAGACAGACAAAGTACAAACCAGACGAAGCGTTGATCGCAAACGGAATACCACCATTGTCATTCTGATCAGTGACGATAGCGAAGACCAGCCGGTCGCCAGGGTTTACGTCATAAGCCGTGACGTTGAAAACGACCGACCCGTCATTGACGTCACGATGAAGCTCCACTTTTGCGGGTAAGTTTGTGATGACTGGGGAAGTGCCTGGACAAAATTATGAAATCTCTCTCTCTCTCTCTCTCTCTCTCTCTCTCTCTCACACACGCACACACACACACACGCAGACACACAGACACAGACTGTGCTGTACTGTGTTGTGTTGTGTTGCACTTTCCATTTTTGCAAACTTCATTTTATTCCATTTAATTATACTTCTTTTTCTTTGCCACCGTCTTTCTCTCTCAGTCTCTCTCTCTAAGTCTGTCTGTCTGTCTGCCTCTCTGTCTGTCTGTCTCTGTGCTCTCTCATTTCGTTCACTCACTCTCCCCTCCCCCCATACCCCACCCTCTTCCCCTCTCTCCCGTCCCTTTTGTTTCAACACGTCAATGCCATCAACCAATCAAAAGGTGGTGAAAAACCTACGTATTTTGTTTGCATCGGACATTGCATTTTAAAGTATGATAGATATTGTGCTTATAACAGGCTGTATGCCTGTAATATTTGTTTGGCGGTATAATCATGTTGTCATTTGCAGAGACCAAGGCTTCCAGGTTTTGACGCACAACCGACAGACCTGGAGAAATCTGGTGAACAGTTCTTCCTCTTCACAAAGTGGAGGAAGAGGAAAAAGAAGAACAAGAAGAAGAACAAGAAAAAGACATGTTTTTCACACATCTCTTCATTTAGGGGCCTTGGCTTATAATGCATAAACCATTCATTCATCCATCCATCCACCCATCCACCCACCCACCCACCCATCCATCCATCCACCCACCCATCCACCACCTACCCATTCATTCATTCGTTCGTTCTCCCCAAACGCACCAGAAGTGAGCACGGCATTGATTCCATAGGTGCGGTGGGACGGCAGGGGGGAGGGGAATGTATATTCCTCCCCCACCTCCATCTCCCTCATGCCCTGGATGACGACGTTGTCCAGGTTATAGTAGCGTGACGTGTAGGTGATGACATCACCCCTCCAAGATCGCCTGCGTGATGTCAGCGTAAAAACAACAAACAACAACAACAACAAAACAATAACTTGTTTTACTGCATTCCGATTTTGACCAGAGGGACGTTCTGATTAGTTCCAAGCTCGATACATCAAGTTTAACACGTCACAGGGTCGATACGCCACAGGTTCGAACGTCACAGGGTCGATACGTCACAGGTTCGATGTGGTAGGGGGGCGGGAGGTGGGTGGGGGGGATATAAGGAGGAGACAGAGACAGGGTCTGTCTCTTCATGTTCCCCACATACCTCTTTCTCGGTTCTTCTCACTCTTTCTGCCAACCTTTAGAGGTCTGTGTGTCTGTGTGTCCGTATCTGTGTTTCCCTCTCTCTGTCTCTTTATCACCCACCCCCCCCACTCTCTCTTTCTCGGTCCCTCTCTCACTCATCTCTCTCCTCTCTCTAACCACTTTCTCTCTCTGTGTCTCCCACCTCCCCATTTTCTCTCTCTGTATATGTATGTACGTATGTATATATGTATGTATGTATGATAGTCGTGTCCGACAATGACCATCAGAACAGCAGAGGAAACAACTGCTGTCTCGACTCCCTGGGCTAGAATCTGATTATTGTGGAGAGTGGTTATGTGTGTGTGTGTGTGTGTGTGTGTGTGTGTGTGTGTGTGTGTACAAATATATGGATAGATAGATATATATATAGAGAGATAGATGATTCGTACAAAATGACAGCGGAGATAAAACATGTGCATACAACATTTAAACAACCTTTCCGTTATTTCAAAATAACAATGAAAAGAATGTTTTAAAAAATTAAAAAGATAAAAAAGTATACGAGAATTAGAAACCCTTCAATAGTTGCAGCTGGGAGCCATTTCAACTCTCCCTGAGGGAGAGAGCCAATCGCATGCCTAATGTGGCTGTAGTTTCCTCCCCTGTGGACTGTATCTATCTATCTATACTTTGAAACAGACAATAAACCGAGGTCCAGAGTGTAGCATAAAATTAGCGCACGTAAAAGAACCCAGGGCAACAACAATGGTTATCCCTGTAGGAAAATCCGCTTTGTTAGGAAAACGAATAAACTGCATGCAAAATAAAGAAAAGAAGAAGAAAATATGGGTGGTACAGCATTGAAGCGACGTGATATTCGTGGGGAGAGCAGCCCGAATTTCTCACAGATAAATATGTTGTGAGAAAGAGTAATACAATGCAATACATTACAATACAACACAATACAATACAATAAACTACAACACAATACAATGCAATGCAATACAAAACAATGCAATGCAATGCAATACTATACAATACAGTACAGTGCAGTACAGTACAGTACAATACAATACAACACAATACAATACAGTATAGTACAGTATAACACAACACAACACAATACAACACAATACAATACAGTACAATACAACACGATACAGTAAATACAATACAATTCAATACAACACAATTCAATACAACACAATACAGTACAGTGCAGTACAGCACAATACAATACAATACAGTACAATACAACACAACACAATACAACACAACACAATACAACCTCACTCTCTCACCACCCGATCACATCCCCGGACTGAACAGAGATGGTTTCGTTCCCAGGTAGATACACGGTCACTGTTCCAGACCTCTCATCTTCACCGTCATCCTCCTCCTCCTCCTCCTTCCCTTCGCCAGCCTCATCGCTGTAGTAATAGTCGTCGTCAACAGCATCATCTTCATCGTCGTCGTCGTCCTCGTCGCTGAGGTGGTAGCTGTAGTTATCATTTTCGTCAGAACTGTCCGTTTCTTCAGAATGGGAACTGCGTCTGTGTCTGCTTGCTGCGGTGGAAAGCAGTGGACGATATCAATGAGAGATGAAAATGATATAGAATAGAATAGAATAATATAGAACAGAATAGAATATGTCTTTATTACCAAGTGTACCGGGGTCACAAGGAATATTGGGGGTGGGGGTGGGGGATAGTACATAACAAGGTACGAACATAAATTGAAAACAAGAGAGGCAAGGCCTTCAAGACTCACTTGTGATAAATTAAGTCCCCTAGCATTAATTACAGAGTAATTTCCCTTTTTTACTATCTGCACCAAAACGTTTGCAAAATAAATTAAAATTCCATGCTTAGCAAAAGAAGTTCCTGTTTGAACAAAAAATGATAATAATGACTCCTCTTGTTGTTGTGTCAGAATAAGAGGTCAAAGTGCCAAGTTTAGAGAATACAATATATATATATATATATATATATATATATATATATATATATATATATAACAGTAAATGCAGTTTGCATATAATTAGGCTTCTTTTTTTAATTTTTGTTGTGCCCATCCCAGAGGTGCAATATTGTTTTAAACAAGATGACTGGAAAGAACTGAATTTTTCCTATTTTTATGCCAAATTTGGTGTCAACTGACAAAGTATTTGCAGAGAAGATGTCAATGTTAAAGTTTACCACGGACACACACACACACAGACAACCGAACACCGGGTTAAAACATAGACTCACTTTGTTTACACAAGTGAGTCAATCATACATAGAAACAGATACTGTAGAAATTAGGATGCATACAAGTGCATATCAATATAGAAACTTGTACATACTCACACATGCACGTACTGCACACACACACACACACACACACACACACACACACACACCCCACACACACGTTTGAACAGAAGCCGCATATTCCATGTGGATGGGGCTGATGACTAGATCTTCAGGCAGATGGTTGTTGATTGCACAATTCTATTTATCATAATGGATTTGTTCGAGAGACAGGGCATTGACTGCTTCTGGGAAAAAGCTATTGGCGAAGCGATTGGTTTTCGTCCTTATACTTCTGTACCGTCGACCAGAGGGGAGCATTTCAAAAATCCCAAAAGCTAGACAGATGATGGTGGTGGTGTTGATGGTGGTGGTAGTGGTGGTAATGATGACGACAACGATGATGACGTTGAGGAAGAGGGTGGCAAGGTGACAGGAAGGAGAAAGGTGGCAGGGTGGTTAAGACAAAACTGTGTTCGTGAAGGTCTGGGTTCCATTCCCGGCCTCGTCCTCTCTCCCAAGTTTGACTGGAAAATCAAACTGAGCGTCTAGTCATTCGGATGAGACGATAAACCGAGATCCCGTGTGCAGCACGCACGTGGCGCATTGAAAAAGAACCCTTGGCAATCAAAAAGATGTCCTCTGGCAAAATTCTGTAGAAGAAATCCACTGACTCTGATAGGTACACGAATATTTTTGCATGCACTCAGTGTCTGAGTTACGCGTGGGTTATGCTGCTGCCAGGCATTCGCCTAACAGATGTGGCGTAGCGTATATGGATTTATCCGAACGCAGTGAAACCTCCTTGACAAACCGAAACTGAAACTGATGATGATGATGGTTATAGTGGTGGGGGTGGTGATGGTGATTGTAGTGGTGGAAGTGGTGGTGGTTTTGATAATATCAATGATACTACTACTACCACTACTAAATACTATAGTTATTATCATGATTATAATATGATGATAAACAGATTTATTTGAGAAAACAATCCAAAAGAACTTGCTATAACACCACCACCACCACCATCAACAACAACTATAACGATTACAACAACAACAACAACGACACTTGAATTTTTGCAGCGTTAATTGTCGGAACGAAAAACACACCAATACTCACTTTTAAAACAAGCACGTTAAAAAAAAAGGTGAGACGAGAAGACACACACACACGCACACACACACACGCACACAAACACAGCACAAAATACACACAACCACACACACAACCACAGGCAGGCAGACAGACAGACATACACACACACACACACGCGCGCGCGCGCACGCTCACACACACACACAAAATAACAATATCACACACACACACACACACACAATGTTGAAACGAAAAACACACTAATACTCACTTTAAAACAAGCACGTTAAAAAAAAGAAGACAGACAGACACACACACACACACACACACACACACACACACACACACACACACACACACACACACACACACACACACACACACACACAAAATGTCGAAACGAAAAACACACTAATATTCACTTTAAAACAAGCACGTTAAAAAAAAAGGTGAGAAGACAGACAGACAGACAGACACACAGACACACAGACAGACAGACAGACACACACACACACACACACACACACACACACACACACACACACACACACACACACACACAAACACACACACACACACAATCATAACTCACCAGCGCCAAACAACACGTCCGTTCTACCGACAAGTCTGTACCTCTGGCCAGTCTCATCATGATAAACATCATCATCACCACCACCACCACCACCACCACCACTATCAGCTGCCGATGCAGAAGACCCTTGCTCTGAACGAGAGCGAAAGTGGCCCAGCGATCTCCACACCTGGAGCGTGAGTGGGTTCGAACCCGCGCCTGTGGCCACGTGGAAGGCCCAGCTTGTGAGCAGACCGCAGCATGGGCTGGTGTACACCTTGTGGGTCATCACGTAGCCCCGTGAACCGTCTGTCACCAGTGGACACGCACACAGGGTATATATCTGTAGCTATAGCTAGCTATATGTATATAGTTATGGTAGTACACACACACACACACAGATATATATATATATATATATATATATATATATATATATATATATATATATATATATATATATATCGGGTGTCCCCCCAAAAGTGAACCGCTTTTTGACAAGTATTCTCTCAGTGATAGAAAAACCAAATTTATTGAAAATTTTCACACAGTGACCTTAGGGTATTATAAACAAGTCTGCAAAATATCTAAAAGTTCGGACGCAAATTATAAATTATGCGAGTACTGTCAAATTCAAAACAGCAAGTCAAAAAATCCAGTATCAGAGCTGTGCAATGTGACCTTCATCATGTTCATGCCAGTTGCCAGGTGTTGGCATCTGTCAATCAGTGTCAGTATAAAAATAGCCTGTCTGGATGTCGAGTCTATTGATTTTTTTTTTTTTTTTTTTTTTGTCGTCTGTATCCAAAATCAGTTCTGTCGAAAGTTTCGGTTTAGAAGGATCAACCATGCCTTTGAGTGAAAGTGATAAGGTTACCTTTGAAAACTGTTTCAAACAGAAAGGCTGGGCTGGAAGAAGGATCGTAAAGGAATTTCCAGGCACGGGTGGAGTCATGTCACTGTAAACAGACTTGTCGCTAAAATACGCACTGCAGGGTCAGTAGCACGTAAAATTGGCAGTGGGAGACCCAAGACTGTGTGTTCGGAGGAGAACAAGGACCGTGTTGAGGAACTGATCCAATCCCAGGAGGAGAACCCAGGGACCCACAAATCTCAGAGAAGTTGCAAGCGATTTACAAGTGAGCAAGTCTTCTCTGCAAAGAATGGCGAAAGAATTTTACGTGCTACTGACATTGGTCATTCTCCCAAATTTAGTATATTTTTGTATTCACGCCTTGCCCTACAGTAACAATCACAAATCTTTGACATCTAACGTACGTTTGAATTTATTCAATAGTCTACGAACTTGCTTTTTATGAGAACGTCACTCTGCATCAAACCAGTCTTGATCTTTATACTGTTTGTTACCAAAAAAACAACAAAAAAACAAACAAACAAACAAAAAAACACAAAAAAACAACAACCCCCCCCCCGTTTTTTCATGCACAGTGCAGCATCTTTCAGACACACATTAAAAGTATCCAATGCATCATTCATATCAACTTCAATCACAATAATCGCTGAGGCTATTTTCTCCTCAAATTCTTTAGACAATAAATTTACATGATACACATTGGCGGAATCATCACACCATACAAACTTTTCAACAACATAATCAGTTTTGCATAGCTTATCATTTACATCAGCGTCCAAATAATTCAAACAAAACTTAACAGGCACGTGATCAGATTGAAACCGCTCACACACAGTCAACTCAAAGCAGTCACACAGAAACGAAAATAGGTCACAAGACATCAGAAAATAATCATGAACACTGCATCCACTGTCTGAAACGAACGTGTAGCAGCCTTGACGGTCACCATAACACGTTCCATCAAAAATACACACAAATCGAGAGCAGTGCACGTGTTCACCAACTGTTTTCCGTAATTATTCAAATGATTTTTCTTGAGAACATCTACCTGCGCTTACTGGATGACTGGCGTACTGGAAATCTAAAACATCACAACACCCTTGACAACGATGAGATACATTTGAAACCCTACTGTTCAAATCACCACGCAACAGCGTATGAAGGTCGCCATAAGCCAGCAAACAATCGGTTAAATATTCTTCTAATAACGCAATGCCGTTTACACAATCAAAATATAAATAAAACGGAGAACCCTCAGGTGGTGCATAACAAAATACATACATCTTTCCCAGTTCCGAAGAACGTGTTGTTAATCACAAACGCGGCCAAAAGTACAAGACTTAATTTTTACTTCTTTAACGAAAACCATTAAATCATTTTTAATCAAACATACCAGACCCCCAGATCGTCTCCCTTGTCTTGTGAATTTTACTGCGGGGATGCACACACTTTCGTACGCGGAAAAAAAACATCGGTAAATTCATCGACAAAAGTTTCAGCTGAACATATAAATCGAAAGAACATATGTATGAAGTGAAATCTGTATCAGATAACTTGGACAGTAATCATTGACATTGGCATTCCAATGTAAGAAAGAAACAAACTTTGCTTTTTTATTCAAAGTATTATTATTTTCATTGCCATCAGAACTCGGATGGCTGGCTGTACAGGAATCATTGAACACATCTGTGTCACACCCATGCTCACACATTGAACTGTTTGCATAAGGCAAATCACAACACACACTGCTCTGTGCAGCACTCTCAGCGTTCACGCACATGTTTACACTTTCACGTGCAGCACGTCGGTGACACTGGGCAAAAACACCGGTGTTGAATTAAATTTTACACCCCGATGAAAAACAGAACACGGGGACCGGCCGATTCCCTATCGTGTTTCAACTAGCCTGTCACCACCATCTACTGTGTACCTTTTACCCTCAATCAACACATAGTTAAACACCATGGAAGCTCTCTTCCCATCTTGTCTCGCTTTCTTCAGGTGTGGGGTTAGTCTCCTTCTAATCTCTCTCACACGTCTGGAGAAGTCCTCACCAATAAAAAATGTTGGTGCCTTGTAATTTACGTTTGCATTTCAAGATGTTCACTTTTTGCTTATAAAACACGCACCGGGCACTGATGGGCGAGTCAGGCTTAGAACTAAGACGATGAACTCGGTCAAACTCGATGTCATCAGCCAGGTCAAGACTGTCTTGTCTGTAAACAAGTCTTTGAGTAATCCTTCACAGTCAGCGTTTGTCTCATTCTCTTTCTTTGGTATACCATAAAAGATAAGATTGTTACGTTTTGACCGTCCTTCTAAATCATCAAGTCTGGTCTCATAGTCGTCCATCTTGGCACACAAGTCATTACTGGTTTTCTGAAGGTCCTGGTTCTCCTGTCTCAGCTCCTTCACCTCCTCCTTCAGTCCTCTCACTCCTCACCTTGAAGAGCCGCGTAGTCCTCACGTAGATCATGGATCTCCTTCCTGACTCCCTCCAGCTTGCTGTCCATGGTGTCCAGCTTCACGTCCATGTCATCGCTTCTGGTCCTGATGGCGGTCATGATGTCGCTGAGTGTCGGTTCCGGTCGTGACGAGGGCGAAGAAGTACGGGTGTCGGCAGGTTTGTCCAGACTGGCCTTGTGGGAAGAAGCGCTGGCACTGGATAGTCGCGTCTGCCTCATGGAGTCCTTGCTGGGCTGAGGGTTGGGTCCTGGGTTGCTCTCAATGTCTCCGCACTGAAGTAACAGACTGTCCCCAAAGTAGGTAGGAGAGCAACAAACCAAAGGTGACACCGTCCACTCCACGCCTGAGCGTGAAAATGGCGATACGAGAAGCCAACTTCTGTTTTGCTCGATCCAACATGAAACCGATGAATATCGGTAAGAAACGGCCGCACACTGCCAAAATTTGACATGCAGCTGCGGGCATGGTGTTTTCCTGAAGTCCTTGCCAAATGTAGAAGGGTAAGACAGCTTGTGGCTTCTGTATTACGCAAATACCTGCCAGAGGTCAATCAGTGCGTCTTCACTTCGACTGACATGGCAGTTCGCTCCCCGCCAAGAGAGAGAGAGAGAGAGAGTGAGAGAGAGAGTGGAAGGGGTGGGGGTGGGGGGAGACAGACAGAGAGACAGATACTGATAGGCAGAAAGATAACAAACTTAGACAAACAGAACGAATAAGACACACACACACCACACGCACACACCACACACACAGACTGACAGACAGACAAACAGGCAGACAAACAGACAGAGACAGAGACAGACAGACAGACAAAGAGACAGAGACAGACAGGGAGAGAGAAAGAGAGAGGGAGAGAGAGATAAACAGACAAAGAGACAGAGACAGACAGGGAGGGAGAGAGACAGACAGACAAAGAGACAGAGAGAGAGAGAGAGAAACAGACAGACAAAGAGACAGACAGGGAGAGAGAGAGAGACAGACAGACAAAGAGACAGAGACAGACAGGGAGAGAGAGACAGACAGACAAAGAGACAGAGACAGACAGGGATACAGAAACAGACAGACAGACAAAGAGGCAGAGACAGACAGACAGACAGAACATCTCACGTGGTCGGATATCGCCACCGCCTGTCATCGAAGCAGGGGAAGCCATTCCTATGATAGTCCCATCGACACACTGACTGGTTGTCTCCCCTGATTAAAAGAACGACAAGGGAACAAAGACAGAAAGAACACACACACACACACACACACACACACACACACACACACACACACACACACACACACACACACACACACACACACACACACACACACACACACACACACACACACACACACGCACGCACTCACACACACACACATACACAAAACCTCTCCCCACCCTACCCTCCCCCCCACACCCACACACACATATGCACACAAAATGTTGCAGCCGACATTGTCAAAGATATATATTGTAGCCGGTACAGCTGAGCTTATTTTTTATCAACAGGCAGAAAGACAGACAAACAGACACAAGGAGAAGAAGAAGAAGAATGCGAAGAAGAAGAATGCGAAGAAGAAGACGACGAAGAATGCGAAGAAGAAGAAGAATGCGAAGAAGAAGAAGAATGCGAAGAATGCGAAGAAGAAGAATGCGAAGAATGCGAAGAAGAAGAAGAAGAAGAAGAAGAAGAAGAAGAAGAAGAAGAAGAAGAAGCCTCATGAACACAAACAACCAGCACACATTACCGACCTGTATCCAACAGAGCCGAAAGGAAGACACACAGCAACACCAGTTGCAGCGGGATGTCTGCTCTCGTGTGCACCATCCTCTTGCCACTGGTGTGCCGCACTGTAAAGTTTCATCATCATCATTACCATCGTCGTCATCGTCCACATCCTCCTCCGCCGCATCCTCGTTGTCATCGTCGTCATCATCATCATTATCGTCGTCGTCGTCATCGTCCACATCCCCCTCTTACTCATCGTCATTATTGTCGTCGTCATCGTTGTCGTCATCATCATCATCATTATAACCTATACTGTCATGGAGTTACCACTGTCACCACCGTCGTCAACACTAATATATAATCATCATCTCGTCCGTCGTCATCAGCATCACCACCACTACCGCCACTACCACTACCACCACCACGGCCGTTATCATAATCGTCACTACTATCATCATATCATCATCATCATCGTCACCACCACCACCACTTTCACCCATCGTCGTTGCCATTTTCACTCTGGATATTGAACTACTATTTCCATGGTAACGTATCTGCACAATCTGTGGTGTTTCCGTTTTCATGGCCGCTTATGAAAACGGAAAGAGAATCTTCTTCTTCTTCTTCTTCTGTGTTCGTTGGCTTCAACTCCCACGTTCACTTGTATATACGCGAGTGGGCTTTTTACGTGTATAACCGTTTTTACCCCGCCATGTAGGCAGCCATACTCCGCTTTCGGGGGTGTGCATGCTGGGTATGTTCTTGTTTCCATAACCCACCGAACGCTGACATGGATTACAGGATCTTTAACATTCGTATTTGATCTTATGCTTGCGTATACACACGAAGGGGGTTCAGGCACTAGCAGGTCTGCACATATGTTGACCTGGGAGATCGTAAAAATCTCCACCCTTTACCCACCAGGCGCCGTCACCGTGATTCGAACCCGTGACCCTCAGATCGAAAGTCCAACGCTTTAACCATTCGGCTATGGAGCCCGTCGAAAGAGAATCAAATTGTACACTGTCTCTGACAATACGGAAGGTACAGAGAACAATGAGGGGGAGGGGGAGTGAGAGGAGGGAGGGGCGGGGGGGGTTCGGGGGGGGGGGGGGGGGGGCAGAGAGGAGAAAAGGATGAGAGAAGGGGGACTAGGAGAGCGACGAGGGAGAGGAGAGGAGATGTTGGAGGGAGGGGGACTATCTGGGAGAACAGCGAAGTAGAAGAGGGGAAGGGCCGGGGTAGGGGTTGGGGTATAAGGGTAGGGGTATAAGGATACGGGTAGGAGTAGGGGTAGGGGTAAGGGTAGGGGTATAAGGGTAAGGGTAGGGGTATAAAGGTAAGGGTAGGGGTATAAAGGTAAGGGTAGGGTATGGGTATAAGTGTAGGGGTAGGGGTAAGGATAAGGGTATATGGGCAGGGGTATAAGGTAGGGTAGGGGTATAAG
>NC_134891.1:18233336-18240836 GCF_041734735.1 Babylonia areolata
AACAAACAAAAAAAGACCCAACCCAACCCCAACCCCCCCCCCCCCCCCGCCCCCCCATAAAAAACAACAACAAAAAACAAAAACAAAACAAAACAAACCACTACTGATAATATGTATAAGGCGCAAAAACCTGATGAAGTCAGCTATAAGCGTACATAAATAAATAAATAAATAAATAAATAATAATTATAATATAAAAGTAGTAGTAGTAGTAGTAGTAGTAGTAGTAGTAATTTGCAGACCAGTGAAACGCACCATCGTTGGAGAACAGTATGAACTCTTTGCGGTGTAAACGCACGCAGGAAGAATGATCGAACATACACGCTTGAAAAAAAAAACAAAAAAACAACCAACAAACAAATATACTGTGATGTAAATCAAAGATCCCTATAACAATGGAAGGAGGTGGGCGGGGTGGGGTGGGTGGAGGGGGAGGATGATGATGAAGGGGCATTCGGTATGTCTACCGCTGTGACGTCAGTCACTGTGTGTGTGTGTGTGTGTGTGTGTGTGTGTCTGTGTGTGTGTGTTTGTAAACTCACACATTCTTGTCTCGTGATCATGAGACGTGGCATTGATAAGTATTATAATCAATGTACTTGAATCTATGTTTGTACTACCGTGTGGAAAGACACAGGAAAGGCGACAAAAATCCTGAAGACTTCTCAATGCTTTTAAGTAGTGCAGTCTTCAGTATTTTGAGGTTGTCAAGCGTGTCTGTCTGTCTGTCTGTCTTGAGATGTCTGTTTATCCGTGTGAGGCTGTGTTGCCTGTCTGTAAGTCTCTCTCTCTCTCTCTCTCTCTCTCTCTCTGTGCGCGCGCCTGTCCGTATGATGACCTTCACATTGGCATCGCAAGTTTGAGGGCGCGAGGCACGCACGTGGGCCCGTGATGGGATTTCCTGATGTGACGGTCTGGTGGGACAGGGGCGAGTGGTGGTCAGAGACAGAGAGTGGAGGGTTGGGGGGGCGAGAGGGGAGGGGAGAGAGACAGAGAGGGGGAGAGAGAGGGGGGGAGAGGGGGAAGTGAAAGGGGTGGAGAGGGAGAGAGAGGGAGAGAGAGACAGAGAGGGGGAGAGAGAGAGGGGGGGGGAGAGAGGGGGGAGAGAGAGGGAGAGAGAGGGGGAAGTGAAAGGGGTGGAGAGGGGGAGAGAGGGGGGAGAGAGAGACAGAGAGGGGGAGAGAGAGGGGGGGGGGAGAGAGGGAGAGAGAGACAGAGAGGGGGAGAGAGAGGGGGGGGAGAGAGGGAGAGAGAGGGGGAAGTGAAAGGGGTGGAGAGGGAGAGAGAGGGAGAGAGAGACAGAGAGGGGGAGAGAGAGAGGGGAGAGAGGGGGAGAGAGGGGAGAGAGAGGGGGAAGTGAAAGGGGTGGAGAGGGAGAGAGAGGGAGAGAGAGACAGAGAGGGGGAGAGAGAGAGGGGAGAGAGGGGGAGAGAGGGGAGAGAGAGGGGGAAGTGAAAGGGGTGGAGAGGGAGAGAGGGGGAGAGAGAGACAGAAAGGGAGAGAGAGAGAGAGGGGGGGGGGGAGAGGGAGGGAGAATGAGAGGGGGGATAGAGAGAGAGATGCACGCACACGCACCCACACACAAACATCCCCCCCCCCCCACACACACACACAGACACACACTGGCACGTGCACAAACACATTATGTCAGCTCTGAGTACTTGCAACGTGCATGCACACGCGCACGTTCGCGCACGCACGCACCCTCACACACACATACGCACACAAACACACATACACACGTGCGCTAAAAGCCTCCCTCCCCGCTTCACACACACACACACACACACACACGCACACACACACACACGCATAAGTACGCATACGCACACACACACACACGCACGCACATACACACACACAATATCAGCTCGGAGTCCTTACATAGAACGATTTGCCCTTTATTTCGACAAATGTAGTCATACATGCCTTGAATTTCAACAGTTGGCAAGATTCGTAAGCAAATATACAACAGTCTTAAGAACACACACACACACACACACACACACACACACACACACACACACACACACAGAGAGAGAGAGAGAGAGAGAGAGAGAGAGAGAGAGAGAGAGAGAGAGAGTACATGCACATTCTGGCACGTGCACACATGTATAAATACGCCTATACAGGAAAAATGCACATTAGTACAAACGGAGAATTTGGACCCAACATACATATCCACATAATGGTCGGATAAAATGAACCAGCATACCACAATATACTATACATGATGTCTGTAGCTGGATAAACTATTTGGATAAAGACGATGACGATGATGACGATGACGATGTTGACGACACCGACGACGAAGATGATGGCTGTCATTATTGGAAAATACATAATGCCTATTTTTTTTTCGGTCAGTGACTTTGGTCTTCGGTCAACGATTTACATACATTTACAGAAATGACCCCTAGGGGTAGACAGCCGACTGAAAGCTGCTTGCGGGCGCTCGTCATTCGTTTCCCGCGCGCACACACAAAGAAAATCACTGAAAACAAACAAGAAAACGAACGAACAGAAAACAAAAGCGTGCCCCCCCCCCTCCCCCCCCTCCCCCTGCTCCTTCCTCTGAAACAAACAAACAAAACAAAAAACAAACTTAAAAAATCAGTTTCAAAAGACCTCACCCAGGACTACATAATTATTCTGAAATCTATGCGAGGAGAAAATAACAAACAAACATAACTCCTGTTGGACATAATCTAAACCTGACACACAACCATAATTGTATTTGTATTGTATTTCTCTTTTTTTTAATTTTTTTTTTATTATCACAACAGATTTCTCTGTGTGAACTTCGAGGTGCTGTCCCCAGGGAGAGAGCGTCGCTACACTACAGCGCCACCTTTTTTTTTCTTTTTCATTTTTTCCTGCGTGCAGTTTTATTTGTTTTTCCTATCGAAGTGGATTTGTCTACAGCATTTTGCCAGGAACAACCCTTTTGTTGCCGTGGGTTCTTTTACGTGCGCTAAGTGCATGCTGCACACGGGACCTCGGTTTATCGTCTCATCCGAATGACTCAGCGTCTAGACCACCGCTCAAGGTCTAGTGTAGGGGCAGAAAATATCGACGGCTTAGCCGTGATTCGAACCAGCGCGCTCAGATTCTCTCGCTTCCAAGGCGAACGCGTTACCTCTAGGCCATCACTCCACATGGCCATCACTCCACATGGCCATCACTCCACTCTCCACATGGCCATCACTCCACATGGCCATCACTCCACATGGCCATCACTCCACATAAGGACAATACTGTTCTAATGTCCTCCTTCGCGTCCACGAATCATTGAAGCTCTAATGGCAAATATTTACATTCTATGAAACTAACAGCATAAAACACATGTTCATTTGCAAACAACATGGGTAGGAGCGTCCATTCAACCTTTTTTTTTTTTTTTGGTGTGTGTGTGTTGTCAACCAACAACAGTAAGAATGAAAGTCATAGTAATTTCGAATCAGTCGGAAACATCGGTACGAGGCAACAAAACAGACGATAATACTGGCGTCAGAGAGAGAGAGAGAGAGAGAGAGAGAGAGAGCACTGAAAAGTTTAATGTCATTAGCCGTAACCCTCTAGTGACATACATGGTAGGTACTAATCAGAACAAAATGGTGTAAAACAAATAAAATGGAACAGAAAGGAAAAAACAGAATTGAAACAACATAAACTAATAAGAGATTTGCGACACTTTTGCACTTTGTGTTTAGCTTAAAGTACACGTGACAGAGATAGATAGATAGATAGATAGAGAGAGAGAGAGAGAGAGAGAGAGAGAGAGAGAGAGAGAGATGCCAACTTCCAAACGGCTTGCCAAATTACCTCCCTTACCTCAGCACACCAGACGAGGAGAGATAGAGAGTCACTTACTGAAGACAGTTACTTCCCTTGTATTGGATTTTTTGTCGCATCATTTCAGTTCAGTCACAACACTGAGATTTCTGTGCAGGAGATTCAGCTGCTGTCCACGGATGAGGGTGAGGGAGGGGGTGGGGATGGGGAGGAGGATGAGAGGGGGTGGGGGTGGGGGGTGAGGGCCTTCTGGAGGGAGGAGGGGTGGGTGGGAGGTTTATAGGGGAAGGGTGTCGCCCAAACCTGGCGCCACTCATCATTCTACATTTTCCCCTGTCTGTGTGATTTACAACGCGATTTATGCATGATATATATATATATAAGAAGAGCAACTGTTTTGTTGCGATTGGGTTATTACAGAGGCGATTAGCACTAACCGTAAACGGGAACTCGTTCTTCTAATTCTTCTTCTTCTTCGTTCGTGGGCTTGCAACTCCCACGTCCACTCGTGTACACAAGTGGGCTTTTACGTGTATGACCGTTTTTACCCCGCCATGTAGGCAGCCATACTCCGTTTTCGGTGGTGTGCACGCTGGGTATGTTCTTGTTTCCATAACCCACCGAACGCTGGCATGGATTTTCTGCTTACGTATACACACGAAGAGGGTTCAGGCACTGGCAGGTCTGCACATATGTTGACCTGGAAGATCGGAAAAATCTCCACCCTTTACCCACCAGGCGCCGTTACCGAGATTTGAACCCGGAACCCTCAGATTGCAAGTCCAACGCTTTAACCATTCGGCTATTGCGCCCGTCGGTCGGGACCTCGTTAAAGTTATCGTCCATCTGAAACACTAGCACGCAGATCATCATTCCTGGTGACGTGGAGGGGAAGGGGCGGGGTGGTGGGGATAAGGTCAAGGTCCTAGCTTCTTTGTCGTTTTCTCTCCCCCCACCCCCCCCATCCCCCCTGCCATTTCTTGCTGGAATATACAATCTCTGGTTCGGTCTTTGTGGATGGTTAGGCTGTATGCACAGCAACAACAAGAACTACCACTACAGCAACAACAACAACAACAACTACTACTACTATTACTACTACTTGTCGTCGAAGTTTAACCTGCTGCTACTGCTACTACTGCTGCTGCTGCTGCCGCTGCAACCAACTCTTCCTTTTTTTCGTGACCTCTTCTCGACACGTTTTCCTTCTTTCCTTCCTTTCTTCCTTCCTTCCTACCGTGACCTCTTCTCGACACGTCTTCCTCCCTCCCTCCCTCCCTCCCTACCTTCCTTCCTACTGTGACCTCCTCTCGACACGTCTTCCTCCCTCCCTCCCTCCCTCCCTCCCTCCCTTCCTTCCTACTGTGACCTCTTCTAGACACGTCTTCCTCCCTCCCTCCCTCCCTACCTTCCTTCCTACTGTGATCTCTTCTCGACACGTCTTCCTCCCTCCCTCCCTCCCTACCTTCCTTCCTACTGTGATCTCTTCTCGACACGTCTTCCTCCCTCCCTCCCTCCCTACCTTCCTACTGTGACCTCTTCTCGACACGTCTTCCTCCCTCCCTCCCTCCCTACCTTCCTTCCTACTGTGATCTCTTCTCGACACGTCTTCCTCCCTCCCTCCCTCCCTACCTTCCTACTGTGACCTCTTCTCGACACGTCTTCCTCCCTCCCTACCTTCCTACTGTGATCTCTTCTCGACACGTCTTCCTCCCTCCCTACCTTCCTTCCTACTGTGACCTCTTCTTGACACGGCTTCCTCCATCCCTCCCTCCCTACCTTCCTACTGTGATCTCTTCTCGACACGTCTTCCTCCCTCCCTCCCTCCCTACCTTCCTACTGTGATCTCTTCTCGACACGTCTTCCTCCCTCCCTCCCTCCCTACCTTCCTACTGTGACCTCTTCTCGACACGTCTTCCTCCCTCCCTCCCTCCCTACCTTCCTACTGTGATCTCTTCTCGACACGTCTTCCTCCCTTCCTACCTTCCTTCCTACTGTGATCTCTTCTCGACACGTCTTCCTCCCTTCCTACCTTCCTTCCTACTGTGATCTCTTCTCGACACGTCTTCCTCCCTTCCTACCTTCCTTCCTACTGTGATCTCTTCTCGACACGTCTTCCTCTCTCCCTCCCTTCCTACCTTCCTACTGTGACCTATTCTCGACACGTCTTCCTCCCTCCCTCCCTCCCTTCCTTCCTTTCTTCCTACTGTGACCTCTTCTCGATACGTCTTCCTTCCTTCCTTCCTTCCTACTGTGACCTCTTCTCGACACGTTTTCCTTTCTTCTTTCCTTCCTTCCTCCCTCCCTCCCTTCCTTCCTTCCTTCCTTCCTTCCTCCCTCCCTCCCTCCCTTCCTTCCTCCCTCCCTCCCTTCCTTCCTTCCTACTGTGATCTCTTCTCGACACGTCTTCCTCCCTTCCTACCTTCCTTCCTACTGTGATCTCTTCTCGACACGTCTTCCTCCCTCCCTCCCTCCCTACCTTCCTACTGTGATCTCTTCTCGACACGTCTTCCTCCCTTCCTACCTTCCTTCCTACTGTGATCTCTTCTCGACACGTCTTCCTCCCTTCCTACCTTCCTTCCTACTGTGATCTCTTCTCGTCACGTCTCCTCCCCTTCCTACACCTTCCTTCCTACTGTGATCCTCTTCTCGACACGTCTCCTCCCTTCCTTCCTACTGTGATCTCTTCCTCGACACGTCTTCCTCCCTTCCTACCTTCCTTCCTACTGTGACCTCTTCTCGACACGTCTTCCTCCCTCCCTCCTTCCCTCCCTTCCTACTGTGATCTCTTCTCGACACGTCTTCCTCCCTTCCTACCTTCCTTCCTACTGTGATCTCTTCTCGACACGTCTTCCTCCCTCCCTCCCTCCCTTCCTTCCTTTCTTCCTACTGTGACCTCTTCTCGACACGTCTTCCTTTCTTCCTTCCTTCCTACTGTGACCTCTTCTCGACACGTCTTCCTTTCTTCCTTCCTTCCTACTGTGACCTCTTCTCGACACGTTTTCCTTTCTTCTTTCCTTCCTTCCTCCCTCCCTCCCTTCCTTCCTTCCTTCCTCCCTCCCTCCCTCCCTTCCTTTCTCCCTCCCTCCCTTCCTTCCTTCCTATCTCTTCATGACACGTCTTCTTTCCCTCCTGCTAGTCTGATTATTATTATTATTATTATTATTATTATTATTATTATTATTATTGTGTGTGTGTGTGTGTGTGTGTGTGTGTGTGTGTGTGTGTGTGCGAGCGCGCGCGCGCGTGCGTGCGTGCGTGTGTGTGTGTGTGTGTGCGTGCGTGCGTGATTGTGTGTGTGTGTGTGTGTGTGTGTGCGTGCGTGCGTGATTGTGTGTGTGTGTGTGTGTGTGTGTGTGTGTGTGTGTGTGTGTGTGTGTGTGTGTGTGTGTTTTTTAAAGTGTTTGATCTGCTTGTAGCTCTAATCATTTTCTTTCCAGATATGTACGACTGAAAATGTGAGGTGCATTTTTACCCCCACCTCAACCTCCATCCCCACCCGCACCACCACCTGCCCCCGTCTGTCTCTGGGAGATATATTTCTATTTCTACCTTTTTGTTCAACCTTCCCCCCTCCCACACCCATCCCCGCCACACCATCAAAGGCGCAGGCACGAAAAAACGGCTGACAAATTGTGTAATCTCAAAATGAATACTGATAATGTCGTTGTAATGAAGACTAAAAAAAAAGAAAAAAAAAAAAAA
>NC_134891.1:18243336-18245836 GCF_041734735.1 Babylonia areolata
GAAAGAGAGAGAGAGAGAGGGGGGGATGTCGGAGGGAGGGACCGAGGGGATGGTGGGGGCGGAGGGAGCGGGGGGGAGAAAGAGAGGGTGGTGGGGTAATGAGTATTGTGACATTTTGTTTTAAAACATGCAAACTCCCCTTTTCAATTTCAATTCTTTTCGTGGAGAAAGATCCAAAGTTCGGAAGTATTGTTGAGTTCTTTTGAGTTTTGAGTTTTCAAGTCTAACTTAGTTGATGACGCCAGCTTGCTGTGTTGTGTGGTCAGTCATGACGCCTAACACTCAACACTTCCCTTTCGTTAACAAACAATAAAGAGTGGTAACTCTCTCCATTGACAAGGTACTTCAAGTCAGTGCTGATTATGCTACCGATTCAGCTAGCACACAGGTAAATAAAATGTATACTGGCACAAACTCAGACACTTCCTATTACGTAAAAAAGAAAAAAAAGAAAAAAAAGAAAAAAAAGGAAGCTCCGAACTTCTCCTTACACAGTTCATTTGACAGAATCAGAATCAGAATCAATTTTAATGTCAATTAAACCTGAACAAGGTTTATAAGACACGCATGCAAAGTTACATGAAACCACGCACAAAAAAAGAAAAGAAAAAAAAAAGCAAAACAAAAATAGATACATGCTGAACAAGACATTGAATCACGCTATGGCGTTTTTGACAGCAGTTACTGAAAATTTTCCCAAACAGTCCCACAAGTTTGTCTTCCAGTATTCGCTGACTGGGTTTAATAATATTTGGAATGTAATTTGACATGTGCACACAGCAGCAATGACAGGAGAAATGTGCAAACACAACAAACTTTTTTTTTTTAACCCTTTCACCGCCAGTCAATTTAGAGTACAAAATTCCCTTGTGGTATAAACACAGAAAAGACAGTGGCTAAGAATAGCTGGGGATTCCCCCTGCGATGTATAGAAAATGTGGCCCATTCTACCTCCAAAAATTAAGAGCAGTAGGTTAATGGATTAGAGACCAGTGAATGGTCGCCTTTCATTGACATGGGTCCTCTACCACGCCTGTGCATAAATGAGAGCTTGGCGGCGAAAGGGTTAATTCAAGACTGGCACAGCCTTCATCCTGATTAAGGTGCTGCGTAGAGTATACGGAAAATACAGAACAAACACATGGTTGTCTCTTTGGATTTTTGACTCGAAATGAAAGAATAACGAGGCTTGGAGAGTAAAAGATTAAAGAAAAAGAAAAAAAGACAAGAAAAGTGGTAACGCTGCTTATGTTATCGATTCAGCTAGCACACAGGTTTATAAAAGGTACATTGGAACAAACCCAGACACTTCATTAAAAAAAAGGCTCCGGGCTTGTCCTTATACCGGTCATTTGACATGTGTGCACAGAGCAGCAGTAACAAGAAATGTGCAAACAAAAAATTAACTAGCTTTGCTGAGACTTTCAATGCATTTCCTTTCGTTAGTCTCAAATTTATTCTGTCCTCCTGAAGGGACTCAGAGACACTGTGTGGCTGACACCAACCCTGCTGCACACCAAGCTCCATGGCTCCAGACAGGACTTGGAGAGGACGACACCAACCCTGCTGCACACCAAGCTCCATGGCTCCAGACAGGACTTGGAGAGGACGACAGCAACCCTGCTGCACACCAAGCTCCATGGCTCCAGACAGGACTTGGAGAGGACGACAGCAACCCTGCTGCACACCAAGCTCCATGGCTCCAGACAGGACTTGGAGAAGAGGACACCAACCCTACTGCACACCAAGCTCCATGGCTCCAGACAGGACTTGGAGAGGACGACACCAACCCTACTGCACACCAAACCCCATGGCTCCAGACAGGACTTGGAGGACAGGACGATATCATTCACCGGACGTTCTGGACTGACACCGTAAAGATGCAAACAAGAAGAAGAAGAAGAAGAGGAAGGAGAAGAAGAAGAAGGAGAAGAGGAAGATGAAGAAGGATAAGAAGAAGAAGAAGGTGAAGAAGAAGATGAAGAAGGAGAAGAAGAAGAAGAAGGAGAAGAGGAAGATAGATTCTTATAAGTCAGGTTGTCCACCGACGCTTTGAATCAGTCAGCTGCGAGCTGGATGGATAGTACCTCCTGAGCACCCTGAGCGGTTGGGTTCAAAACACGCAAGGACTAAGCTGTTCACTCCCCCCCCCCCATCGCCCTCCACCCCCCCACCCCCTCACCTCCTCACCCCACCCTCCACCGCCAGCCTTCCTTCGCTGAACAACGAGGGATGGAGTGGGTACTACTCTTTCGGATGAAAAGACAAACTTAGCGCACGTAAATGAAAATCGAACAAGTAACGAAACGAAACAAAACAAAGAGCAAATTGTAGCTAACCCACTGCAACAAGATAGTTGTCCATACAGGCTTGTGGTAAAAAAAAGAAAATAAAAGAAAGAATTCCGTTTTTGTAGTTTAAAAAAAAAAAAAAATTAAAAGGGAAAACAACAACAACAACAACAACAACAACAACAACACACACACACACACACACACAC
>NC_134891.1:18250836-18253336 GCF_041734735.1 Babylonia areolata
TCTTTATCTGTCTGTCTCTGCATCTGTCAGGTCCACCTGTCTCTATTTCTTCGCTCAGTCTTTCTTTATTTTTTTCTTTCTTTCTTTCTTTCTTTCTTCCCTTCATTCTTACATTCTCTCTCCTCTATTACTGTATCATTTATACATATCTTTGTACTACTCATGTATGCTACTGATCGTACTAAATTATGTGAGGTACATGTCTTTGTACTATTCATGTATGCTATTGATGTACTGAATTATATGATGTACATGTATTGAATCATGTGATGTACATGCTTAGATTCTTTTGCGTGCGGGAGATTTTTTTGTTGTTGAATAATTTGCTTTTGTGCATGCCTTTTTTAAAACCTTTTTCCCCCCTGAAGGTCGGATGTTAAAAAGCAATTGTGCTTATTCCCTCACTCTCGTGAAATAAAATTTCGTTCGTTCTTTCTCTCTCTCTCTCTCTCTCTCTCTCTCTCTCTCTCTCGCTCTCACACACGCGCGTAAACGCGCTACATTTCCGATACCGAAGTATTTGTTTTCAAAAAGCTTAACTCCACACTAAAACAAGCAGATAAAACAAATACTGATAAATTCTACACACACACACACACACACACACACACACACACACACACACACACACACACACACAAGAAGCCATCGAATCAGTTTTCAAGACATATATCAGGTTCACTGTACAGGCGAAAACACAATAATCATCGTCACCAGTAAGTTCACATGGAAACACGGCCAAACAATTTGGCCTGCATGAATTCCTTCAGTGTCACTGAAACACAAAACAGCCTTGACAGAAGTTACAGCAAAGAGCAAACCTACACAATCTGCATCATTCAATCCACTCATAGTCACATCATTATGTACAAATAAAGCTCTCATATCTGGATTCTGATTCTGATTAGAATACATGTATGTTTACCCTCATGAAAAGTAAAAGAAATATAAAACATTGTTAAAAAAAAAAAAAGAAGAAGAAAAAGTAAATGGGCTGGGGGTATGGGGGAGGCGATATCTCGCGCACGAGTACACGTTAGTGTGTGTGTGTGTGTGTGTGTGTGTGTGTGTGTGTGTGTGTGTGTGTGTGTGTGTGTGTGTGTGTGTGTAAAATACAAATCTTAGAATTCAAAGTCCCTGCATCATCAACTCCTGAGCAGCAGCTTGATCTGATGATTAAAACAACAAACCCACACCCACACCCACACACACACACACACACACACACACCCACACCCACACACACACACACACACACACACACACACACACACACACACACACACACAACCCCCCCAAAACAAACAAAAAATACGACACTAAAACGTTAATCCACACATTTCCAATGTCCCATGCCACTTAGGAAAAAAAACCCAACCAACCAACCAACCAAACAGAAACACACACACACACACACACACACAAAGGATAATTATAATACATGTTCCACAAAATATCCGTAATCGGATATATTAATCACACACGTTTGGAACTCAAGGAAGAAGCAATGAGGAGGGGGATTATTAAACAAAAATAAAAGACGTTTATTTGCTCAACGCAAGTCATTCTTTTCTCGGGTACAAAAAAAAAGAAAAGAAAACGAAACACACACACACACACACACACACACACACACACACACACACACACACACAGTGTTTCTGTTCTAAAATCTTTTCGTTATTTTTTTTCCTTCTCTCTCCTTCTTTCATTAAAGTTCTCTCCATCCAGGGCAAAAAAAAAGAGGAAGGATGGAAGAAAGGAAGGAAGGAGGGAGGGAGGGAAGGAAGAAAGGAAGCAGATGTCCAGCCTACGCAACAAACCCAACTCACAGGTTAAGTCGTAGAATTCTTGTAACTAAAATCAACATTTTTTCCACTCAAGGTGCCAGTTGCATTGCTTGGTTCTAACGTTTTGACAGTTACACGTGACTAAATGCCTACGTTGACCGAACTACGCCATTGGGTCAGTTCCATACTACACATAGTTAGTAGTAGCGGGTTACGACCATACTAGGCTCTTCCGTCCGAGCAATGCAACTGGGTCCTGGCTTCTTGTACTCACGATCACATTTCTACACCACAATGACATACATTTTCTCTACAACTGGAGTTTTGCACTAACTTTGACATTCTTTTTTTTATCACAAGGTTTTTTTTAACCCAAAACTCATAAATTCTCTGCCGCAGGGTTCTTGTTCCAACACTCACATTTCTCTACCACAGGGTTCATGCACTAGCATTTACATTTTATCTACTTTGTGGTTCTTGCACGAGTTAACATTCATATTTTCTCTATCCACGGTTCTTGAACTAACATTCATATTCTCTATACTCCACGGTTTTTTGCACTAACAGTCATATTTTCTATACTCCACGTTTTTTGCACTAACATTCATATTTTCTATACTCCACAGTTTTTGCACTAACATTCATATTTTCTATACTCCACGGTTTTTGCACTGACATTCATATTGTCTATACTCCACGGTTTTTGCACT
>NC_134891.1:18255836-18258336 GCF_041734735.1 Babylonia areolata
GGTGAGGGTGTGGTGGTGGTGGGGGTGGTGGTGGGGGTTGGGGGTGTGCTGCAGAGGGGAGGTGAGGGCGGCCAGGACGGCGGAGTTGTGGCTGTGGTAGAAGCTGGAGGAGTAGCTGGGCAAGGGTTTGAGTCCTCCTTCCCCTGCGGCCTGACCTGGGTGGGTGTGGGTAGGGGTGTGGGTAAGGGTAGGGGTGTGCAGGAGGTTGGTTGGGTGGGTGTTGGGGGTGGTGGGTGAGGGAGGGGTGAGGGATATGGGGATGAGGAGAGGGGGTGAGGGGGGAGGGGGAGGGCAAGACATACAGAAAGGATGCAATGTTAGAGGAATGTCAACTAATTAAAAAAAACAACAACAACCCAAAACAATACTTTTTTCATTTTTTGGTTGTTGCTTTTTTTTGCCGTTGTTATTCTGCCTTTCTGTCTTTCTGTCTGTCTCTGTGTCTGTCTGCAGTTATTTCTCTGTCTGTGTCCATCTCTGTCTATTTGTCGTTTTGTCTGTCTGTCTGTCCGTCTGTCTGTCTCTGTGTCTCTCTCACTATTGACCCTCACAGACCCAATAGACCCTTACAGGTAATGACGATAAAATGTCAAAGTTTCAAAGTGTCCAAGTCTCTCTCTCTCTCTCTCACTCTTTCTCTCTCACTCTCTCTGTCTCCCCCCTCTACCCCCCTCTCTCTCGTTCACTGTCTCTCTCTCTCTCTCCCCCCTCTTTCGCACTCCCCCCCTCACACACACACACACACACACACACACACACACACACACACACTTTTTGGGCTATCAACAACGCCCCCCCACAAACCACCCACGCCCAAACCTCCTACCTGTCATGGCAGACGAGGTGACTTCAGCACGGGTCAAGGTCAGGTCCAGCAAGCCTTGCGAGGACGCCGCCGACCCGGCACTGGATCCTGAGCCCAGGCTGCCCCCGGAGAGCCCGCCGTCCTGAGGCATGGCGGAGTGGGTCAGCAGCGAGCTGGCCAGGCTGGGCAGGGTCACCCCGGAAGCTCCCCCTCCTCCTCCTCCCAGACCGGAAGTGGCCATGCCGGAACCCAGCAGGGTCAGACGAGACGCGTTTCCGGTGAAACCATTTCCGGCTAGACTGGATCCAGTGGCGCCCAGAACCGATCCCGAGCCTCCGTAGAGGGAGGGCAAGGTGGTGGACAGGCTGAGGGGGTGCGCTTGGGAATGGTTCTCGTGCAGCATCTGATGCTGCTCCTGAAGCTGGTTGTGCTGCTGCTGCTGCTGCTGCTGGGTGTGGTGGTGGAGGAGGTGGATGGAGTGGGAGGCCTGGGGGTGGGACATCATGGTCATGCTCTCGTAAGGGGTGGAGGTGTCCATGGCAGAGGCTGAAGAGGCGGCGGCGACGGAGGAGGAGGCGGAGGAAGAGGAGGAGGAAGAGGAGGAGGCTTTGGATTTGGACTTGGGGGAGGCGCTTTTGGTTTTGGGCTTGCGTTTCCTCGTCTGTATTCCGTCCTTCTTCATGGACAGAGGCCGAGCCACCTGGAGAAGGACAACAAAACAAAGCGTGTGGAAGTGGCAGTCATCTTACCGACAGGAGGTTGGAGACGTGTGCATGCTTCTGTCGTGCTGAGGATGCATCTTCCAGTCCCTTCTTCATCTTCGTTCGTGGGCTGCAACTCCCACGTTCACTCGTACGTACACGACTGGGCTTTTACGTGAATGACCGTTTTCACCCCCGCCATGTAGGCAGCCGTACTCCGTTTTCGGGGGTGTGCATGCTGTGTATGTTCTTGTTTCCATAACCCACCGAACGCTGGCATGGATTACAGGATCTACACACGAAGGGGATTTAGGCACAAGCAGGTCTGCACATGTGTTGACCTGGGAGATCGGAAAAAAAATCTCCACCCTTTACCCACCAGGCGCCGTTACCGAGATTCGAACCCAGGGCCCTCAGATTGAAAGTCCAAGGGTTTAGCCACTCGGCTATTGTGCTCGTACCAGTCTTTTCAATTACTGAAATGTTTAAGCAAGTTTGCCTGGATGTAGTTTACAATTTGCACTTCTTCCTCACTCGTAACAAACACTTACTAATTTTATACACGTTATTAGGTAATAAGTTTCAGTTTCAGCAGCTCAAGGAGATGTCACCGCGTTCGGACAAATCCATATACGCTACATCACATCTGCCAAGCAGATGCCTGACCAGCAGCGTAACCCAACGCGCTTAGTCAGGCCTTGAGAGAGAGAAAAAAAAGGTGAATAAATAATAGATACGCTTACATACATAAATAAATAAATAATACTTATGATATAAAAAAAAAAGGTAGTAGTAATGGTAATAAAAAAAAAATAAATAAGACAACAATGATGATAAATAAGCAAATAAATGTAAAACATGAAGACACACATTCACACATACACCCACACATGCATAACAGATATGCACCAAACATGCAGTTTCAGTTATGAAAGCACAGTCAAATACATTAGGTGATAAACATTTTGCGAATGTTCCCAAGATCTTGCAATGA
>NC_134891.1:18270836-18275836 GCF_041734735.1 Babylonia areolata
ACTGGAATGGCTCTGTGATAGTCACGGTATATCATACTGGAATGACTATCACAGTCACGGTATATCATACTGGAATGGCTATTATAGTCACGGTATATCATACTGGAATGACTATTATAATCACAGTATATCATACTGGAATGACTCTATTATAATCACAGTATATCATACTGGAATGACTCTATTATAATCACGGTATATCATACTGGAATGGCTCTGTGATAGTCACGGTATATCATACTGGAATGACTATTACAGTCACGGTATATCATACTGGAATGACTCTATCATAGTTATGGTCTATCATAATGGAATGACTATTACAGTCATAGTTTATCATACTGGAATGATTCTAATTTATATCATAATCACGGCATATCGTACTGGAATGACTCTATTATAGCCACGGTATATGAGATAAATGAGTCACTGTATCATACATGATTCATTGTACATTGTAGTTCAAAACGATTCACTCTGTAATCGCCAATGAGAATATTACAGATACCATTATACTGTACTGGAGTCATTGTGGTACATGAATCATTCTAATAATACAGTCAGTGTATGCAGTACCGTAGATTTATAACAGCACCACAGCTAGTCACTGTGCTATTCGTAAATCATTCTAGAATAGTCACTGTATATTGTACAGAAGCCACTGTGTCATACTGGAGTCATTGTGCTGTACACGAATCATTGCATTAGGTTATGTAGACTAGACTAGACTAGACTGTGCTATGCTATGCTATGCTATGCTATGCTATGCTATACTAAAACCACTTTGTCATTTTCACCGCATATACAGGAGTCGTTGTATCATGCTGGAGTCATTGCACTATACTATACTATACTATACTATACTATACTATACTATACTATACTATACTATACTATACTGAAACCACTGTCATTTTCACCGCATATACAGGAGTCATTGTATCATGCTGGAGTCATTGCACTATACTATACTATACTATACTATACTATACTATACTATACTATACTGAAACCACTCTGTCATTTTCACCGCATATACAGGAGTCATTGTATCATGCTGGAGTCATTGCACTATACTATACTATACTATACTATACTATACTATACTATACTGAAACCACTGTCATTTTCACCGCATATACAGGAGTCATTGTATCATGCTGGAGTCATTGCATATACTATACTATACTATACTATACTATACTATACTATACTATACTATACTGAAACCAGTTTGTCATTTTCACCGCATATACAGCAGTCATTGTATCATGCTGGAGTCATTGCATTATACTATACTATACTATACTATATTGAAACCACTGTCATTTTCACCGCATGTACAGGAGTCATTGTATCATGCTGGAGTCATTGCTCTATACTATACTATACTATACTATACTATACTATACTGAAACCACTGTCATTTTCACCATTGTATCATACTGGAGTCATTGCATTATTCGCGAATCACTCTATCGCAGTCACTGGATATTATACAGGGAGTAATTGTATCATAATGCGGTCGTTGTATTATTCACACAAAAACGAAACAACCGACTCAGTATCTCAACTGCCATGTAATAAAACCTCTCTCTCTCTCTCTCTCTCTCTCTCTCTCTCTCTCTCTCTCTCTCTCTGTGCCACAGCCCATCCAATACTAACGATGACGAATCCGCAACAATCTCATGAATATTCATTAGTCATCGTGTGAGTCAATTGCTGCGTGCGAAACGTGAATTTCACTTCGCAGCGCACATTTCACGCCCTCCGAGCCATCATTTTTCCCCCTTCTTTCTTGTTTCCTTTTAATTCGGTCTTGGCGGTCTCGTTGCGCAATTGTCAGAATTTTCAAACGGCTTTAGGAAGTTTCGAATTTGTGGGTTGCTTGTTAGAGCGCACTCCATAAGTAGGATTTTACTCCATATTGTTGTTGTAATCATTCTTCTTCTTCTTCTCCTTCTTTTTCTTCAGTCTTCTTAGTAGTAGTAGTAGAGATATTATTATTATTATTATCATTATTATCATTATCATTATTATTATTAGTAGTAGTAGTAGTAGTAGCAGCAGTAGTAGTAGTAGTGGTGGTAGTAGTATCTTTTATAAAGGAAATGAATGTTCCGTGACAGGATAATTGACTGTGTTGAGATGGTGACTGTGTCTTAAGAAGCGTCTTGAGAGTTCAGAAGAATGTGTTCCAATTTAAGATAATCAGTTTTGTTTTCTGATACACTGAGTTTCTCTGAAGAGTGTAAGATTACTTTGAGGCATAATTGTGTATAGTCGCGATAGCTGGACAAAAAATCCCAAAGAGAATGAGAAAAAAAAAATCATCAGCCCATTTCAGTCTGGGTATTGACTGGTACAACACATTTCTACAGTTGAAGAGATGATTATTTTTTCTGGCTAATGAAGTGAAAAAATATATCCAATGAAACAAATGACTGATGGATTTGTTCAGTTTGTTCTTCCATTAATGCCATGATTATTTTACGAACCTAACGGCATGTCAGTCAAATGGACTCATGCAAACTGGAAGGAACGACTTGTAAAATTTAACCAGAATGTTTTTGATAAAAAAAAATATAAAAAATAAATAAAGAAAAAGAAGCCACTCACTTCATGGATCATTTGTGTACTGTAGCACTTCAAGTGTTATCTTATCTAAAGGCTCGTAACACAAGACATTCTGATTAACTTCAGCCCACCAGCTTTATCATAACACTAGGCAGTCTTAGAGAATATCATGTTGCACAGAAAACTGTTTCACACTAAACGCAGTGACCATGCACTGATCATTTCGTTTCCAATGTCTGGATTCTGTGCATTGACTTGACAACTTGTTTTGAGTATGAACAAAGTGATTTAAAATGATTGATGTGGTGATCATCATTACTATCATTTTGGGGGAAGCGGTAAGAGTTAAACGTGATACATTTTCCATATCAAATAACGACACATGTAATTTCGCTGAAAACGTTACTGACAAACGAAACTCCCGTCCTAATGACACTAATCTTCGGATAATACTCAACTGCGAGGATCTGCAAATTTTATATGAGAATTCCTGCCGGGACAAAATATCTCTAGGTCTAAATAGATGGTTGAAGAATACCAGAAGAACAAGACATCAGACCCTGAACCTACTGACGACAATAATGGCTTTGTCCGACGCGAGAAAGTTAATGCCACGCGTCCCCACTGCTGGAATCTGTGCTGCACTGATATATTTGCATTTGTATTTCTTTTTATCACAACAGATTTCTCTGTGTGAAATTCGGGCTGCTCTCCCCAGGGAGAGCGCGTCGCTACACTACAGCGCCACCCATTTTTTTAGTATTTTTTTCCTGCATGCAGTTTTATTTGTTTTTTCCTATCGATGTGGATTTTTCTACAGAATTTTGCCAGGAACAACCCTTTTGTTGCCGTGGGTTCTTTTACGTGCGCTAAGTGCATGCTGCACCTCGGTTTATCGTCTCATCCGAATGATATAGTCGGACTATCACGATCAAGTAACACTGTGTCGTGTCGTGGTCAGTCATGGGGAAAAGAGTACTGACCCATGCTGTCCGAAGACTGTGGACACGAACAATCTACACTGCGCTGCGCTCAGTCACGGACATGAAGCTTCACTGATGATCCGCGCTGTTTTCAATGTTGTCACTGTTGCCACGAGCTAGTCATCAAGGTTCCGATCCACGCTACTTCAAAACACATCACTGTCGTCGGTCAGAGGAAAAAAACAACAACAAAAACCCCGTGCCGAACCCTTTGTCTCGCAACTCTATACTACAAGGGAAAAAAAAGAAAAGAAAAAAAGAAAAAAAAGCTGACCGCAGATGTTAAAAAAAAAAAAAAAAAAAAAAAAAAAAAAATGACGGTTAACATATTTCTGCAGTTTCTATTCTCATTCGTCGAAGTTCGAGTGAGAGAAGAAGAAGAAGAACAACAACAACATCAACAACAAAAAGAAAAAAACACAAGAAGAAAACGAAAAAGATATGTGACACGACGAAAATTAATGAAAATGAAAAGGAAAACAGAAATACTCTTCGCAAGAGCTGAAACGTTTCTGTGACATAGAAGAATCCACCATTACTGACTCGTTATTACCAACAGATGACCTGATTAGAATCGAGAACTGACGGGCGCAATAGCTGAGTGGTTAAAGCGTTGGACTGTCAATCTGATGGTCCCGGGTTCGAATCACGGTGACGGCGCCTGGTGGGTAAAGGGTGGAGATTTTTACGATCTCCCAGGTCAACATATGTGCAGACCTGCCAGTGCCTGAACCCCCTTCGTGTGAAAACGCAAGCATAAGATCAAATACGCACGTTAAAGATCCTGTAATCCATGTCAGCGTTCGGTGGATTATGGAAACAAGAACATACCCAGCATGCACACCCCCCGAAAACGGAGTATGGCTGCCTACATGGCGGGGTAAAAACGGTCATACACGTAAAAAGCCCACTCGTGTGTATACGACATAGCAACTTCACGTCGATGACAAAATGGACCTACAAACGTAAAGACTTCTAAAAAAAACAGCTTCCTTGCTTTTTTTTTTTCTTTTTTTCTTTTTCTGTGTGTGTGCTTTTTTCTAACCCCTGCATAACATAATAAATGAAACAATGAATCACTGAAAAAAACAAACCCAGAAATAAATAAATGACACAATCACTGAATAAAGAAAACAACAAGAAATAAACAAGTGACTAAACAAACCAGTGAACGTGAAGGCAACATTGTCACGGTATTACGCAGGCACATTTAGGACGCACAAAGTCACCACCACCACAAGGCTGAAATGAACACTGAACAGTAACTGGACAAGACACCACGTGAATGTTTGTGTCCTCCTCCAATAGTCCACAGGCGGAAATCACTTTCGGCAAACTGCGCAAGACTTCCCCCCAAGCTATAAGCTTCACCGACTGACGTCACAGCTGTTCTCTACACAAACTACACACGTGATTTTCACGCCGCTACACACTTTCCAA
>NC_134891.1:18293336-18303336 GCF_041734735.1 Babylonia areolata
CTAAGCGGATGCGTTACCTCTGGGCCATCACTCCCCGTATTAAGCATAGCAGGGCGGGGCCCAGTCCTCTCCTTCCGCCATATTAACCTACACCAACCGAAGTCAGGTCAGTGCCTATTCACACCTGGGTGGAGTGAGGAAATTCGGAGAAAAATCTCCTTTCCCGAGGACACAACAGCATGCCGAATCTGAACGGCAGACATAATTATTCGTCAGTAACGATGTTTCACACAGACACACAACGCGCGTACGGCGCTCGCACAGACACAAACACACACACACACACACACACACACACACACACACACACACACACACACACAGAGACTCAAACACACACACACACACACACACACACACACACACACACACACACACACACACACACAGACTCAAACACACACACACACAGACTCAAACACACAAAGACGAATCACCACCAATATTCACGGAATGAACGGAAGAGGGGGAGGGAAGGGGGGCGGGAGGGGGGAGGGGGGAGCGTGGGGGGGGGGGCAGGGAGGTGGTGGAGATCGGAAGCAAGGAGACAGGGGTGGAGGTGGGAGTGGGGGTAGGGGTGGGGGGTTGGGGGGGGGGGTGAGGGGGGCTGGACAGAGCAGGGATCGTGGGGCCAGCTCAGAGTCTGGTACCCAGATCTTCCTGGACAACCCAGGAATGTTTGTAATACCCCGGGTGCGAGAGGGGTACGGGTGGGTCGGGTACGTGTTTCACGTTTTACAAGGTGGGGGTCCGGTGTCCTTGCCAGTATAGTGGCACGGCACGTACACACGTGGTACCTGTATGACCTGCCCTGTGTTTTTGTTTCACAGCCAGCTTCTTGTGGGGCTTCGGTTTTTAAAGTCCTTTTGTGGGGGGGTAGTGAGTGAGTGAGTGAGTGAGAGAGTGAGAGAGAGAGAGACAGACAGACAGACAGACAGACAGAGACAAAGAGACAGAAAGATAGAGAGACAGAGAGAGACAATGACGGAGACAGAGAGACAGAGAGACAGAGATAGACAATGACGGAGAGAGAGAGAGACAGACAGACAGACAAAAAGACAAAAAGACAGAGAGACAGACAATGACGGACACACACACACACACACACACACACACACACACACACACACAGACAAAGAGAGACAGAGATAGACAATGACAGAGAGAGAGAGAGAGAGAGAGAGAGAGAGAGGAGGGTGAAGGGAAAAGAGGGAGGAATTTGGGTGAGAAAGGAAGAAAGAGAGAGAGAGAGAGAGAGAGAGAGAGAGAGAGAGAACGTAAAAACTCAATACGTTTTTATTCAAGGATTAAGATATTAAGCATGGCCAATTCTTCCAATCTCTTCTTGCTAATCTAGATCTATTACAAATAGCACACACATACATGAGTAGAGAAAGTATTAATGCAGAAGGGCATAAGTAATGAAGAAAACACACACACACACAGGCCCACACGCACGTACACACACACACACACCACACACACACACACCGTCACACACACACACACACACACACACACACACACACACACACACACACACACACACACGCAGATTGACAGATGGATAGGAAAGTGAGACAGAGAGAGGTGGGGAGAGAGAGACGTGGGTGAGAGTGGGAGAAACACAGAAAGAAAGAGAGAGAGAGAGAGAGAGAGAGAGAGAGAGAGACAGCAGAAAGGCTGGTTGAGATAGAGAGGGAAAAGAGACAGGGAGAGAGAGAGAGAGAGTGGGGGGAGGGAAGAAAGGAGGCTTTGAAAAAAATGCAGTTGAGGGAGACAGCAACAGAGAGACAGTAAGATAGAGAGGGGGAAGGAGAGGGAGAGGGACAGACACACAGACACACAGACACGCAAAGAGACACAGGGAAAAACTTACGCATAACGGACACGTGTTCATACAATCATACACGCGTCCAAACCACTGAGCTAAAAATAGATGGACAGCGCATGTCTTCTTTGAGCCCTTTTGCTAACTGAAGCCAGCGGAAGTGTTCAATCAGCCATTTTGCTACTCGTGTCAGTACAACGCGAAGTGGTAACTTCATATATGTAGCCGAGCGCTCAGCTGGCAACGTTGACTTCTTCACGGCAAGCTTTCACTTGCTCGCGGTGTTAGTTAAGCTGACATTCCTGTGTGAGCCCCCACGGCAAGTTTGTGCTACGTGTCACTGCACTGTTTTCCTGTAATAACTTTGGTAAATAAACCATTGGCAAATATCAATCAAGGCACAACATTTGGCATGTTGTGGGGGCAAGCATAACACGATTTCATCGAAGACACAGGGTTTCAGTTCAGAAACTGCTACCAGTTAGCAGAAGACCTCTAAATGGACTGACAGCCGGATGCGAGTGTCAATATGGCGTCCAACTGGCTTCAGCTTTCCTGACCAATGAGCTATTCATCTATTTTTAGAGCAATGGTCCGAACGGGGACGCCGATGAACAGTAGTTTTCTTACATCAACATGAAATTAAAAAACCCACCAAAATCCCCTGAACCTCTGCTGCAGATGTTATCTGCTGAGACAGACAAACAGACAAACCGACCGACCAACAAACAGATGACACACGTACACACGTAAGACGTTTGCTTTTTTTCCTTTGTTTTTTGTTTTTTTGTTTGTTTTTTTTGATGCTCTAGTATCTGCACCCTTTCCGCTCATTCCGAGTCGCACATACACAGACATACCCAGCGTCGGCAATCTACAGGGAACTATCGATGTTAGGTCGCCAGGAGGTCACACAACAGAGGCTAGAGGCGACCCTGCACTGCCATGTGTCATTTCGGTGGTGTTCAGTAGCGCCTGTTCTGATTTAACCTACGTTGAACACCACCTACCAAGCCACCAAATGACAACAATTTTATTATCGCTTAGTCGCGGAGCCAGACTGAGCGACCGTAAAATCGGAGACCGCCACCGCGTCCTTCCAACGTCAGCCCCCCCCCCGCCCCCCCCCCCATGAATTTGCCGATTCCGAAGACACTGACAGGACTTGCCCCAAGCACGGAAGTTGAGGTGGATCGGAACTAGGGTCGCCATAAGAGCAAGGCATGAAAAGCCACAGAAGGTGGGTGGGACACTATGTTGATGAAGAAGGGTGAAGAGGATGATGGCGATGCTGCTATGGAGGTCCATTTTAGGTTTGGGACTATGTGACATGGCTGTAGAATACGTCTACTTGCATAATGATATCCCGGCGCTACTCAGGTTTGAGAGATACAGACACTTGCAGTGTTGGGCAGGATACTGGAGCAACACACCGAAAGACTCATCCGTGAAGTGGATGATACTCGACTGTGTAGTCCCGGTCTTCTTATTTAAGCCTTGAGCACACTCAACTCTGGATAGGAGCCTGCCATAGTCTAAAACTCGAACCACTTCACCACAGCGGTCGGAAAGCTTTCTTGCTCGAACTTGACAAGCACAGCCACAATCACACCCACTGTAAACCACTGAAACCGTTACTGCTGCCGCGCAAATTGCAACAAATCCCACGAACATGAACATTGTCGCTGCAACAAATCGCAGCAGACTCCCCCCACTAAATGAAATCCATTCTGCTGTTGGAGAAAGTGCCACAAATATCATATCACTACCGTTGTTGAAACAAGTGCCAAAAATCTTGTGCCACTGCCATTGCTGCACCCCCCCAAAAAAAAAACAACAAAAACAAAACAAAAACAAAAACAAACAAACAAAACAAACAAAAACAACAACAAAAAACAACAACAAAAAACAACAACAACAACAACAACAAAACAAAAAAACAAACAAAAAAAACAACAACAAAAAACTGCAACAAGCTCAGAATTACTATCGTTGCTAAATGCAGCAAACTTTACACTACTACCGTTCATTGAACAAGTGCACTAAAATTGATTTAAATGACCACTGTTGATGCACACACACACACACACACACACACACAGACACACACACACAGTTGCAACAAACGCCAGTAGAATAACAACTGTTGGAACAACAACCGCAACAAATTAACAACAACAACATCAACAACACACACACACACACACACACACACAAACTTACGGAACGGACAGGCAAACAGACAGACAGACAGACAGACTAGCAAGGAGTCGTCTTGTGAAAAGACGTCACACAACAGGAACGACCCCACACATAAACGCACGCATCCCCCCCCACCCCCCACCCCCCACCCCCACCCCCCCGCACCTCCACTCACTCTTCGTCCCTCTCCGCCCCCTCCTCCCCCCACCTACCCAACCCACTATCAAAATCATCCTATCACACACAGCGACCCGCTCCCCCCCCCCCCCCCCTCCTCACACCCCCCCTCCTCCTCCTCCTCACCACCACCACCACCACCACCACCACCACTCCCAACAACTAGAAAGAAAGCTCACCAAAAGTAAAAGTAGAATGAAAATATATACACAAAAGAAAGAACAGACTCTCCAACCAACCGCGCATCAAACGAAGTCACGGCTGATGACGAAACACACACACACACACACACACACACACACAAACGAGGAGGGAGAACAGCAAGTCAAGAAGTCCCTTCTGAATATTGCAAGGCATTGAACCGCCGTGAGTCTTCTTGTTCTTGTTCTTGTTTTTGAATTACTACTATTATCTTTATCATCATCATCATCATCATCATCATTATTATTATTATTATTATTATTATTCTCATAATTCTTCTTCTTCTTCTTCTTATTATTATTATCAATCTTGTTATCAGTATCATTATTATCATTATTATTATTATTATTATCAATCTTGTTATCAGTATCATTATTAATCTTATTATTATTATTATTAGTAGTAGTAGTAGTAGTAGTAGTAGTAGTAGCAGTGGTAGTAGTCTTGTTGTTGTTGTTCTTCTTCTACCATTGTGAGTATAATGGTGATGATAGATTTATGGTAATAATCTTGATAATAATGATCATGACGATTATGATAAACAATTATTCACCATCATCATTTTCATTTTAAGATAATTACTTTAATGTTGCTTTTCTGCTGTCCGTGATATACTCCGTCATTGTGGTCCAACATGGAGTGGTGAATTGTGGTCGTGGTCAGTACAAAGTTCATCCGTCAATAGTATCAGAAGCAACACCATCTCCAACAACAACAACAACAACATTAACAACTACACCAACAGTAACAAGAACAACGACGACGATGACAACAAGCAAAGCTCCGAAATCACACTGTCTCGTTTGGGTGACATCGGGACAATAACGACAGCAACACCACTACCACCATTACTAACAACAACATCACCACCAGCAACAACAACAACAACAACAACACCACTACCACCATCACTAACAACACCAGCAGCAGCAGCAGCAGCAACAACAACAACAACAAAAAACAAAAAAACAACAACGCTAACATTACCACCACCACCATTACCACCACCACCACCAACACCACCACCAACAACAACATCACCACCACCATCACCACAACCACCACCACCACCATCAGCAACACCATCAAGAACACCACCACCACCACCACCACCGACTACAACAACAACAGCAACATCATCATCACCACCACCACCACCACCAACACCACCACCACCACCACCAACACCACATACACGACGAAGACGACCACCACCGCCACATACACCACCACCACCACCACCACCACCACCCCACCATCACTACCCGCAAACTACTCACCTGCCCGGATGACGTTGGGAGACTCGGGGTGGGGGGCGACAGACGACAGGGGGGCCAGGGCGTACCCCCCGGCTCCCCACTTGCCGCCGCCGTCCGCCCCCATCACGTAGTCCGCGTAGCCATCGCGCGCCGACAGCGACAGGCTTCTCTCCCCTGCTGCCTGGCCAGATGCGGTGAGGTGGGAGGCTGGGGGGAGGGTGGTGTAGGTCGGGGGGTCGGAAGGGTGGTGGGGGTGGTGGGAGGGAGCCAGGCCCCAGGCGGCATAGTCAGACTGCTCTGACAGGTGGTGCTGGTGGTGCTGCTGGTGGTGGTGGTGGTGGGAGGAGGAAGAAGAGGAGGAGAGAGCTCCTCCCCCGGCGGCGGTTGGGGAGCCGTACACGTCTTCCGAGCCCATGCCCATGCCGGCAGCGGCTCGAGAGGACATCAGCAGGGAAGGCAGCGGAGGCAGGAAGGTGCCGACCGTCTCGGACGAGTACCCGGAAGGTGGGAGAGGCTGCAAGGTGATCAGTCCCTCTCCTTCTCCTCCTCCTTCCCCGCTTCCTGCTCCTCTTCCTCCACCTCCACCACCACCGCCACCACCACCTCCTCCTTCGCTGTCCCTCCCTTCCCCGTTGTGGTAGGCCTGCTGGCCCGAGGTGGCGAAGCTGGCAGTGTCCGAGCCGTGCGTGAGGAACAGACCACCCTGAGGCCCCGCGCTGTAGCCGGTGAGGGTGACGCTGGTGGCGGCCGGGTGGTGGTTGTCCAGGTGGTGGAAGAAGACCTCCACGTCCTCCGTGGGCAAGAGGTGCCCGGCGCCTTCGAAGGCCAGTCCGGACGAAGGCATCACTCGGAATGAAGAGGAGGAGGCGGAGGCGGAGGAGGAAGGGACGGAAAGCCCTCCCACGGAGAGGTTCCTGCCGGCACCCATACCGATGCCTTGCTCGTGGTGGTAGCTGGTGCTGGAGCTCAGGGCCTGGGCCAGGATGCGGTTGGAAGCCGAGATGGAGGAGAGCGTGGCGGGGACAGGAGGAGGAGGAGGAGGAGGCGGGAGGGCGGTCATCTGGTGGGAGAGGTACTGACCCGAGGAGGGCATGGCCTCGTCAAGGCTCTTGATGACCAGCTGCTGTTGAGAAGGAGGAGGAGGGGGAAGAGGTCCAGAACCTGTTCCTTGCGGGTAGGTGCCTCCTCTCTCCGCCGCCACCATCTGAGCGTCTTTGGCTGAGGAGGAGTACTGTCCCTTGTACCCTGCTTCAGAAGGGGAGGGGTTGGGGGAGGAGGAAGAGGAGGAGGAGGAGAAGGAGGCGGAGGAGTTCGGGGACTCTCTCCGTTCCTGCTTCACGATCACGCTGGGCGTGGAGGCGGGCAGAGGGGTGAGGTTAGAAGCGGGGTGGTCCCCTGCTGCTGCTTCTGATGAGGACGATCTCATATCCCCCATCTCTCTCCCCCTTCCTGAGAGGTCCGTGGCTTCGGGGCTGCCCCCGAGTTTAGGGGTGGAGACGGCAGAGATGGTGTTGGTGAAGAGGAGGAGGAGGAGGAGGAGGAGGAGGGGGTGGCCAGGGAGGCGGTGCCCCCTCCTGCCCACCGCTCGCTCCTGGGATTGTCGGACATGGGTGGGTGGATGGAGGTGGGAGGGGAGCTCGGGACGACGTCTGGTGGGGGAGGAGGAGGAGGAGTTGGAGTAGACTCGTGGGGGTCTTCCCCCAGAGGTGTGGGCAGGTCAGCTGGGCTCGTGGGGAGGGACCTGAAGAACACAGCAAGACACACCGGTCACATCGTTAGCTGACGTGTGTGTGAACAGAGAGAGAGAGAGAGAGAGAGAGGGAGAGGGGAGAGAGAGAGAGAGGGGGTGGGGTGGGAGCCGGGGTGGGGGGGTGGGGGGATACGAATACGGATACAGCTATGGATACGGAAGTTTACTTCAATACATGTCATGACCTTTCATGAAGGGGTGGTGTAAACAAACATTTCAGAGATAATATATAATTATAGATATGATAAACAAGAACAAGTACAAGAACAACAAAAAAAGATATGATAAACAGCAACAACAACAAAACAAAACAAAACCAAAAAAAAAAAAAAAAAAAAAAAAAAAAAAAAAAGGAAAAAGAAAAAAAAAAAAAAAGAAGAAGAAGAAGAAGAAGAAGAAGAAGAAGAGATAGATAAAGAGAGAGACGTATTCATCCGCTGTCACGATTTAGTGTTTCTAATTGGCCGCTGAATGAGTTCCTTGCTTGTATGACTTATAGAGGCGCGTCATGTGACCTGTGCCCTCGAAGTTGATTGGCTCTCCAAACTTGCCAGCCACAAAGGCGATCGCGAGAGGAAGAATGTGCGAAACAGCAGATTCCTTTTTTTCTTTTTCGCTATATATTTAATAAACCAAAGCTGAAAACCAACACCTATTTTGTTAAACAACAACAAATAAAAATAAGAAAAAAATAAAAAAAAAAAAAAAATCTGAATTTTCGCTGCCTACCGGCAGCTTGGTCACAGACTACACTAATAACAGGTGACGTAATGCTATTTTCTACGTCATCTTTCTCACCTTACATGACGTCTTCTACTACGTAAAGTTATCAATGTTCTAAATATTCCTTCAATTGTCTATATACACATCTCTCTTTTTCACTCTCACTCTCTCTCTCTCTCTCTCTCTCTCTCTCTCTCTCTCTGTATCTCAGTGATCGTGTGTAACCACCACCACGACAAACTATATATATATATATCTATATATAACAAGAACAATGACGACGATGATAACAAGCAATGCTCCGAAATCACACTGTCTCGTTTGGGTGACATCGGGACAATAACGACAACAGCAACACTACCACCATTACTAACAACAACATCACCACCAGCAACAACAACAACAACACCACTACCACCATCACTAACAACACCAGCAGCAGCAGCAGCAGCAACAATAACAACGCCAACAACAACGCTAACATTACCACCACCACTATCACCACCACCACCACCACCACCAACAACAACAACATCACCACCACCATCACCACAACCACCATATATATATATATATATATATATATATATATATATAGAGAGAGAGAGAGAGAGAGAGAGAGAGAGAGAGAGAGAGAGAGAGAGACTGTGTGTGTGTGTGTGTGTGTGTGTGTGTGTGTGCATACGATGTACAGAGATTGGTTGTAGCAATGGACCTTATCAACTAATGACAGCATATGTTTGCTGCTTTTTGCTGTGTCGATGGCCTTCGGCATTGCTCACGATTTCGAGTAAAAGTTAGATGCGCATGCGCAAGATCCAAGATGGACGCGGATCTCTCCAGCGGTCTAGTCACGCAAAATTACAAAGGGGAAAAATAAACATACACTCAACTACATTTTAAAATTCTAATTCTAAGGCTTTATGCAGGTAAATTGCTAGTTGCCAGAGAGAGAAAGAGAGAGAGATCCGGATACGGATAATTTATTCATGTATAGGCCATTGCCCCTCATGAAGGAGTACATACACATGATCATGTAAGAAAAACAACAAGAAATAAGCAGTCATATCATCAAGAACAAACTTCAGTATTCTAAGACATCAGAGTTGATAGCAGTCTGAATGCTTTAAACAAATCAACTGACAAATTTCGAATGGTCTGTTCATGCCGAGAAGCCACGAGTAAGGCTAATCTATGCTGACTGGGAAATTTTACAGAATTTGGATGATATATATACCTTGTTCTTAAGTCATGCAGGACAGGACAAGTCAGGACGAAATGTTCTTCATTTTCTTCCTCCTTGTTGCAAAGTTTGCACCTTAGATCAGTTGCATTATGTATTCTATATCGGTAATAATGTACTGCAATTTCAGAAATACCAAGCTTGAATCTTGCCATTGAATATTTTAAGTGTCGATCTATGTTTGAAAGTAAATACGTTTTGACATCCGGTACCGTGCAGAATGTTCTGTAAACATTAAATCTCTCGCTATTACTAACATGACAATCCCATTCCTGCCATCTGCATGCAACTACCCTTTCTTTAAACACTCTAAGAAATTCGTCAATACTCTCTACGCCTTGGTTTAACCAAACGTAACTAAATCCAAACATATACAAGAGAGAGAGAGAGAGAGAGAGAGAGAGAGAGAGAGAGACGCTTTGATGTTTTACTGTCATTGACTGTACAGTCCTTGTGACAGGGGGGAACAATACATTATCAGGAGACATAAGATCAAACAAACAAACATAATATAAATCAACATTCTCATCACACACACACAAATAATGCATATACCGAAAATGAGACAAACATAAATCAACTGATAACTTCGGTCAGCTCGACCATCCAAAATG